>NW_025533510.1:625000-730000 GCF_020615455.1 Coregonus clupeaformis | reverse complement strand
GGAGAACACATCAATACATCCAGGGCTCTGGGGAGAACACATCAATACATCCAGGGCTCTGGGGAGAACACATCCAGGGCTCTGGGGAGAACACATCAATACATCCAGGGCTCTGGGTAGAACACATCAATACATCCAGGGCTCTGGGGAGAACACATCCAGGGCTCTGGGGAGAACACATCAATACATCCAGGGCTCTGGGGAGAACACATCAATACATCCAGGGCTCTGGGGAGAACACATCAACACATCCAGGGCTCTGGGGAGAACACATCCAGTGCTCTGGGGAGAACACATCAATACATCCAGGGCTCTGGGGAGAACACATCAATACATCCAGGGCTCTGGGGAGAACACATCAATACATCCAGGGCTCTGGGGAGAACACATCCAGGGCTCTGGGGAGACCACATCAATACATCCAGGGCTCTGGGGAGAACACATCAATACATCCAGGGCTCTGGGGAGAACACATCAATACATCCAGGGCTCTGGGGAGAACACATCAATATATCCAGGGCTCTGGGGAGAACACATCCAGGGCTCTGGGGAGAACACATCAATACATCCAGGGCTCTGGGGAGAACACATCAATATATCCAGGGCTCTGGGGAGAACACATCAATACATCCAGGGCTCTGGGGAGAACACATCCAGGGCTCTGGGGAGAACACATCCAGGGCTCTGGGGAGAACACATCAATACATCCAGGGCTCTGGGGAGAACACATCAATACATCCAGGGCTCTGGGGAGAACACATCAATACATCCAGGGCTCTGGGGAGAACACATCAATACATCCAGGGCTCTGGGGAGAACACATCAATACATCCAGGGCTCTGGGGAGAACACATCCAGGGCTCTGGGGAGAACACATCAATACATCCAGGGCTCTGGGGAGAACACATCAATACATCCAGGGCTCTGGGGAGAACAGATCCAGGGCTCTGGGGAGAACACATCAATACATCCAGGGCTCTGGGGAGAACACATCAATACATCCAGGGCTCTGGGGAGAACACAACAACACATCCAGGGCTCTGGGGAGAACACATCCAGGGCTCTGGGAGAACACATCAATACATCCAGGGCTCTGGGGAGAACACATCAATACATCCAGGGCTCTGGGGAGAACACATCAATACATCCAGGGCTCTGGGGAGAACACATCCAGGGCTCTGGGGAGAACACATCAATACATCCAGGGCTCTGGGTAGAACACATCAATACATCCAGGGCTCTGGGGAGAACACATCCAGGGCTCTGGGGAGAACACATCAATACATCCAGGGCTCTGGGGAGAACACATCAATACATCCAGGGCTCTGGGGAGAACACATCAACACATCCAGGGCTCTGGGGAGAACACATCCAGTGCTCTGGGGAGAACACATCAATACATCCAGGGCTCTGGGGAGAACACATCAATACATCCAGGGCTCTGGGGAGAACACATCAATACATCCAGGGCTCTGGGGAGAACACATCCAGGGCTCTGGGGAGACCACATCAATACATCCAGGGCTCTGGGGAGAACACATCAATACATCCAGGGCTCTGGGGAGAACACATCAATACATCCAGGGCTCTGGGGAGAACACATCGTGGTCCTCTGTAGCTCAGCTGGTAGAGCACGGCGCTTGTAACGCCAAGGTAGTGGGTTCGATCCCCGGGACCACCCATACACAAAAAAATGTATGCACGCATGACTGTAAGTCGCTTTGGATAAAAGCGTCTGCTAAATGGCATATTATTATTATTATTATTATTACATCAATACATCCAGGGCTCTGGGGAGAACACATCCAGGGCTCTGGGGAGAACACATCAATACATCCAGGGCTCTGGGGAGAACACATCAACACATCCAGGGCTCTGGGGAGAACACATCAATACATCCAGGGCTCTGGGGAGAACACATCAATACATCCAGGGCTCTGGGGAGAACACATCAATACATCCAGGGCTCTGGGGAGAACACATCAATACATCCAGGGCTCTGGGGAGAACACATCAACACATCCAGGGCTCTGGGGAGAACACATCCAGGGCTCTGGGGAGACCACATCAATACATCCAGGGCTCTGGGGAGAACACATCAACACATCCAGGGCTCTGGGGAGAACACATCCAGGGCTCTGGGGAGAACACATCAATACATCCAGGGCTCTGGGGAGACCACATCAATACATCCAGGGCTCTGGGGAGAACACATCAACACATCCAGGGCTCTGGGGAGAACACATCCAGGGCTCTGGGGAGACCACATCAATACATCCAGGGCTCTGGGGAGACCACATCAATACATCCAGGGCTCTGGGGAGAACACATCAATACATCCAGGGCTCTGGGGAGAACACATCAATACATCCAGGGCTCTGGGGAGAACACATCAATACATCCAGGGCTCTGGGGAGAACACATCCAGGGCTCGACCAAACACTTGCATTTGCAACCCTTTGATTTGGCCACACCCATTTTTAATTGGTCGCTAGGGTGCCAGGGGAAACAATGTAGCTGGTCACGTTCTTTTTTGGTTCACAATTATATACAGTCCAGTCAAAGGTTTGGACACACCTACTCATTCAAGGGTTTTTCTTTATTTTTACTATTTTCTACATTGTAGAATAATAGTGAAGACATCAAAACTATGAAATCACACATATGGAATCATGTAGTAACCCAAAAAGTGTTAAACAAATCAAAATATATTTTATATTTGAGATTCTTCAAATAGCCACCCTTTGCCTTGATGACAGCTTTGAACACTTGGTATTCTCTCAACCAGCTTCATGAGGTAGTCACCTGGAATGCATTTCAATTAACAGGTGTGCCTTCTTAAAAGTTAATTTGTTGAATTTTTTTTTTTTTTTTTTTTTTTTTTTTTTTTGGGGGAATGGATCAGCTTAATATTGCAGATAGATTGTATCTTCTATCAATGTAATTGTCTGCATCACTTCCAATCCCCCATGTTTTTTTTTTTTTTTTTTATATATATATTTTTTTTATATATATACTCCCCTTTATTACTTTTCAACCCCACCATCCTTTCCCTACTTGGAGTAAATTAGTGAACAACAATTCCCAGGCCTCTACTTCCGGTCTATACTTACTATCTACACCTTATGGACACAGTTAATTTTACAATAATTCTATTATATATATACATATATATATACATATACATACATACATACATACATACATACATACATATCATTATTATTATTATTATTATTATTTATTTATTTTTTGCTCCTGAACTACTTCTACTCTCAACCTCTCCGATCGTTTTCATGATGTCCATCCGGTTTGCTTCTATATGCCATATCTTTCTAACTGTGCTCTTTCCCAAAAGCTCCCAACATACAGCCTATATACTTATTATGGACACAGTATGCTTTACATTATTAGCTATCTTTGTTATTATTTGTTGTTATTTGTTATTAGTCCCATCCTTCAACTCTATTCAATACCTCCCATCTATCTCTTAACACCATCCATATCGGATTTCTATTTGCCATATATATTTCAACCGTACTGTGATGTTTTACAAAATTTCTGAACCTTTCTATTCTCATTGCTTCTACAGATTGAGAGTTAAAAATAAACAGCTTTGCTAAAAGTATTATTATATTATTGATTGATTGACTATGGCTTTTCAGATCACCCAGTAATGCTATCTGCAAGGTTAGTTCCAGGTAAATATTGCAATCCTTTAGCCATTCCTGGACCAGTGTCCAAAAACAAGCTACAAATGGACAGAACCAAAACAAATGGTCCAATGATTCCGTCTCTTCACAGCAAAATCTGCAGAGCTGGGAAGATTGTATCCCCCATATAAATAACATTCTATTGGTAGCAAGGATTTTATATAATAATTTAAATTGAAAGATTCTAATTTTTGAATCCGGTGTCGTTTTGCGTGTCAGTTCATAAACACTATGCCATGGGATCGGTACATCAAAGATCTCTTCCCAACTATTTTGCAATCTATATGGGACGGCTGTCAATCCTTTGGTCCTTAAGTGAAACTGATATATTTTTTATTTATCACAGTTTTCCTTAACCAATTATGTTCTTTAATGCAAGGCCGACAGACAAGTTCCTTACTTTCTCCCCCTTCCACTTTCCTCTTCCATTTTGCGTGTAAAGCTTCCATTATTTGGTTGTAATTTTGGGTAGAGCAGACATTTCCATATGTTTTTGTTAGCTGCATGTGCGTCATTACTCCACCAGTCCTACCCGATGATATCATTTACAAAGATTATACCTTTTTTAAACATTCTGTCAAAAAATAAAGGTTTTTTGTCAATTAGTATATTTGAATTTAACCACAATATTTGTTGCATTATTTGTTCTGTCGCTTTCTGGAGGATTAAATTGAAATTGCAACCAACTTTCTATGGCTTGTTTTAGAAATAGTGACATTTGGGAGATTATTTCCTTTTCAAATAACTGAAAGTGTGAGGTTGTAATCTGAATAAAGGGAAAAAGGCCTTTCTTGAACATTGGGTGAGACAATCTTACTAATTTGCTTGAGAACCAGTTCGGATTTAAGTATAACTTTTGTAAGACTGAAGCTTTTAGTGATAGGTCTAATGCTTTAATATTTAATAATTTCTGTCCTCCGAATTCATATTCATTATATAAATATGCTCTTTTAATTTTGTCTGGCTTGCCGTTCCAAATAAAATTGAATATTTTTTTCTCATATAATTTAAAAAACTGTTCGCTAGGCGTAGGCAAGACCATAAGCAAATAGGTAAACTGTGATAATACTAATGAGTTAATCAGGGTGATTTTTCCACAAATTGACAGGTATTTTCCTTTCCATGGTAGTAAGATCTTATCTATTTTTGCTAATTTTCTATTAAAATTTATTGAAGTGAGATCATTTATTTCCTTTGGGATATGTATTCGAGTATATCCACATCACCATCAGACCATTTTATTGGTAAACTACATGGTAATGTAAAAATTGTATTTTTTAGTGATCCAATACGTAATATAGTACATTTGTCATAATTTGGTTGTAATCCAGAGAGGTTAGAAAATGTATCTAGATCCTCTATGAGGCTGTGGAGGGATTCTAGTTGTGGATTTAAAAAAACATGAATCATCAGCGTACAATGACACCTTTGTTTTTAAGGTCTTTATTTCTAATCCTCTGATATTATTATTAGATCTGATTTTAATCGCTAACATCTCGATG
This sequence comes from Coregonus clupeaformis, assembly GCF_020615455.1. Classification (NCBI taxonomy): domain Eukaryota; kingdom Metazoa; phylum Chordata; class Actinopteri; order Salmoniformes; family Salmonidae; genus Coregonus; species Coregonus clupeaformis. The sequence goes on along the minus strand of NW_025533510.1, from coordinate 724,785 downwards.
GCCACAATAAATAGATATGCCGATAGTGGACAACCTTGTTTCACTCCTCTTGACAGTTTAAAACTTTCAGAGAAATAGCCATTATTTACTATTTTACACCTAGGGTTACTATACATGATTTTGACCCATTTTATAAGAGATTCTCCAAAATTGAAATGCTCCAGGCATTTATATATAAACCCCAGTCGAACTTTATCAAATGCCTTTTTCAAAGTCTGCTATGAATAGCAGGCCTGGTTTCCCATATTTTCCATAGTGTTCTAATGTTTCCAATACTTGCCTTATATTATCTCCAATGTATCTTCCATGTAAAAAACCTGTCTGATTAGAATGAATAATATCCGGCAATACCTTTTTTAATTCTATGCGCTATACATTTTGCTAGGATTTTTGCATCACAACACTGAAGTGTAAGGGGCCTCCAATTTTGTAAATGGACTGGATCTTTATATTTTCCACTTGTATCCTGTTTCAGTAATAATGAGATCAGTCCTTCTTCTTGAGTGTCAGATAATCTACCATTTACATAGGAGTGGTTAAAACATGCTAATAACGGTCCTCTTAGTATATCAAAAAAGGTTTGGTATACCTCGACTGGTATGCCATCCAACCCTGGAGTTTTCCCAGACTTAAAGTCTTTAATTGCATCCAGAAGTTCCTCCTCTGTAATTTCACCTTCACATGAGTCTTTCTGTGTGGCTGTTAATTTGACATTATCAATAGAAAAAAATCTCTACAATTAGCTTCAGTTAGAGGAGATGGAGGCGACTGAAAAGAAAACATATGCTTAAAGTACTTTGTTTCTTCCTTCAAATGTCATTTGGTGAATCATGGGTGACTCCGTCAATTGTAACCAGTTTCATTAAGTTCTTTTTGGTAGCATTCCTATGTTGAAGATTAAAAAGAATTTTGTGCATTTTTCCCCATATTCCATCCAGTTTGCTTTATTTTTATAATATGTTACACTTGATCTTTCTTGAATAAGTTTCTCCATTTCTTTTTGTTTTTCCTCTAATTTATTCTGAGCCTCTATGTTACAGTTTTTATTGCCATCTATCTGTTCTGTTAGACTTTCTATTTCCTTTCTTAGTATAAACTCTTTTGACCTAAATTGCTTTTGTTTTCGAGATGAGTACTGAATTGCATGGCCTCTAAAGGCACATTTAAAGGTGTCCCATACAATAAGGGGATTCGCTGTACCTATGTTATGTTGGAAAAAATCAGTTATAAATTCCTTTGTTCTAATTATAAATTTGTTGAATTTCTTTCCTTCTTAATGCATTTGAGCCAATCAGTTGTGTTGTGACAAGGTAGTGGGGGTATACAGAAGATAGCCCTATTTGGTAAATGACCAAGTCCATATTATGGCAAGAACAGCTCAAATAAGCAAAGAGAAACGACAGTCCATTCAAGTGCAGTCGCAAAAACCATCAAGCGCTATGATGAAACTGGCTCTCATGAGGACCGCTACAGGAATGGAAGACCCAGAATTACCTCTGCTGCAGAGGATAAGTTCATTAGAGTTAACAGCCTCAGAAATTAAAGGACACCAATAAGAAGAAGAGACTTGCTTGGGCCAAGAAACATGAGCAATGGACATTAGACCGGTGGAAATGTGTCCTTTGGTCTGGAGTCCAAATTTGAGATTTTTGGTTCCAACCACTGTGTCTTTTTGAGACGCAGTGTGGGTGAACGGATGATCTCCGCATGTGTATTTCCCACCGTAAAGCATGGAGGAGGAGGTGTTATGGTGTGGGGGTGCTTTGCTGGGGACACTGTCTGTGATTTATTTAGAATTCAAGGCACACTTAACCAGCATGGCTACCACAGCATTCTGCAGCGATACGCCATCCCATCTGGTTTGGGCTTAGTGGGACTATCATTAGTTTTTCAACAGGACAATGAACCAACACACCTCCAGGCTGTGTAAGGCTATTTTACCAAGAAGGAGAGTGATGGAGGGCTGCATCAGATGACCTGGCCTCCACAATCCCCCGACCTCAACAAATTGAGATGGGATGAGTCGGACGGCAAAGTGAAGGAAAAGCAGCCAACAAGTGCTCAGCATATGTGGGAACTCCTTCAAGACTGTTGGAAAAGCATTCCAGGTGAAGCTGGTTGAGAGAATACCAAGAGTGTGCAAAGCTGTCATCAAGGCAAAGGGTGGCTATTTGAAGAATCTCAAATATAAAATATATTTTGATTTGTTTAACACTTTTTTGGTTACTAAATTTTCTACATTTCAGTCATTTAGCAGACGCTCTTATCCAGAGCGACTTACAGTTAGTGAGTGCATACATTTTTCATACTGGCCCCCCATGATTCCATATGTGTTATTTCATAGTTTTGATGTCTTCAGTATTATTCTACAATGTAAGTTCATTAGAGTTACCAGCCTCTGTAGCTCAATTGGTAGAGTATGGCGCTTGTAACGCCAGGGTAGTGGGTTCGATCCCCGGGACCACCCATACGTAAAAATGTATGCACACATGACTGTAAGTCGCTTTGGATAAAAGCGTCTGCTAAATGGCAGTTACAAAAATAAAGAAAAACCCTTGAATGAGTAGGTGTGTCCAAACTTGACTGGTAACACACACACATATTAAATTAATTATACAAAAGTATCAGCAATCAACAACTTATATCAAACATGTCTAACAAAACAAAACACAGGTATAAACAAGAAAATACTAAATACATACAAAAAATATGAAACAATTCAAGTGCAATTGTATTTACTCAGAAAAAATCTCTACAGAATGATTCAGGAAGATGTTATTCTTTTTGTCATTCACTATGGATAATGTCTTAACAAGATTATTTAAATTAAATCAAAAATATTTTTTCTTTTGGTATAGAATTCTGGAATTTTTTGTTTGTGTATAAAGTATTTGGCAACAACAATAAAAAAATGCACAATCATTTCAATGGTCTTGTTATCATTGCATTAGTAAGATATTATATCCTTCATGTCAAAAACATGGGTAATGTTCAAAAAGGTAAATAAGTATTCTTCAAGGTTTTCCCCAAAATCTATCACAGATTTACATTCATAGAACAAGTGTGTAAGATTTTGACCTTGTTTTTTGCAGTAAATGCAGATATCAATATCAACAGATTTGGAAACATAAGATATATCCATGTAATTCTATGTTAGTAACACTAGCTAGCAGAAGTTAGTGTTTTGCGTTGCATGACATCATTATGGGAACATTTAAACTCCCATATTAATTTGCTTGTCAACGCAGATTAATTTGCTAATTCCGGGGACTTTAATGCAGGGAAACTTAAATCCGTTCTACCTAATTTCTACCAGCATGCAACCAGAGGAAAAAAAACTCTAGACCACCTTTACTCCACACACAGAGACGCGTCCAAAGCTCTCCCTCGCCCTCCATTTGGCATATCTGACCATAACTCTATCCTCCTGATTCCTGCTTATAAGCAAAAACTAAAGCAGGAAGCACCAGTGACTCGGTTAATAAAAAAGTGGTCAGATGAAGCAGATGCTAAGCTACAGGACTGTTTTGCTAGCAGAGAATGGAACATGTTCCGGGATTCTTCAGATAGCATTGAGGAGTACACCACATATATATATATATATGCCATTTAGCAGACGCTTTTATTCAAAGCGACTTACAGTCATGTGTGCACACATTTTTGTGTATGGGTGGTTCCGGGGATCGAACCCACTACCTTGGCGTTAAAAGTGCCGTGCTCTACCAGCTGAGCTACAGAGGACCACCACATCAGTCACTGGCTTCATCAATAAGTGCATCGATGATGTCGTCCCCACAGTGACCGTACGTACATAACCCAACCAGAAGCCATGGATTACAGGAAACATCCGCACTGAGCTAAAGGGTAGAGCTGCCGCTTTCAAGGAGCGGGACTCTAACCCGGACGCTTATAAGAAATCCCACTATGCCCTCCGACGAACCATCAAACAGGCAAAGAGTCAATACAGGACTAAGATTGAATCGTACTACACCGGCTCTGACGCTCGTCGGATGTGGCAGGGCTTGAAAACTATTACAGACTACAAAGGGAAGCACTGCCGCGAGCTGCCCAGTGACACGAGCCTACCAGACGAGCTAAATTACTTCTACGCTCGCTTCGAGGCGAGCAACACTGAAGCATTCATGAGAGCATCAGCTGTTCCGGACGACTATGTGATCACGCTCTCCGTAGCCGATGTGAGTAAGACTTTTAAGCAGGTCAACATTCACAAGGCCGCAGGGCCAGACGGATTACCAGGACGTGTACTCCGAGCATGTGCTGACCAACTGGCAAGTGTCTTCACTGACATTTTCAACATGTCCCTGACTGAGTCTGTAATACCAACATGTTTCAAGCAGACCACCATAGTCCCCGTGCCCAAGGACACTAAGATAACCTGCCTAAATGACTACCGACCACGTAGCACTGACGTCTGTAGCCATGAAGTGCTTTGAAAGGCTGGTCATGGCTCACATCAACACCATTATCCCAGAAACCCTAGACCCACTCCAATTTGCATACCGCCCCAACAGATCCACAGATGATGCAATCTCTATTGCACTCCACACTGCCCTTTCCCACCTGGACAAGAGGAACACCTACGTGAGAATGCTATTCATTGACTACAGCTCAGCGTTCAACACCATAGTGCCCTCAAAGCTCATCACTAAGCTAAGGATCCTGGGACTAAACACCTCCCTCTGCAACTGGATCCTGGACTTCCTGACGGGCCGCCCCCAGGTGGTAAGGGTAGGTAACAACACATCTGTCACACTGATCCTCAACACAGGGGCCCCTCAGGGGTGCGTGCTCAGTCCCCTCCTGTACTCCCTGTTCACCCATGACTGCATGGCCAGGCACGACTCCAACACCATCATTAAGATTGCCGACGACACAACAGTGGTAGGCCTGATCACCGACAACAATGAGACAGCCTATAGGGAGGAGGTCAGAGACCTGGCCGTGTGGTGCCAGGATAACAACCTCTCCCTCAACGTGATCAAGACAAAGGAGATGATTGTGGACTACAGGAAAAAAAGAGGACTGAGCACGCCCCCATTCTCCATCGACAGGGCTGTAGTGGAACAGGTTGAGAGCTTCAAGTTCCTTGGTGTCCACATCACCAACAAACTATCATGGTCCAAACACACCAAGACAGTCGTGAAGAGGGCACGATAAAGCCTATTCCTCCTCAGGAGACTGAAAAGATTTGGCATGGGTCCTCAGATCCTCAAAAATTATACAGCTGCACCATCGAGAGCATCCTGACTGGTTGCATCACCGCCTGGTATGGCAACTGCTTGGCCTCCGACCGCAAGGCACTACAGAGGGTATTGCGTACGCCCAGTACATCACTGGGGCCAAGCTTCCTGCCATCCAGGACCTCTATACCAGGCGGTGTCAGAGGAAGGCCCTCAAAATTGTCAAAGACTCCAGCCACCCTAGTCATAGACTGTTCTCTCTGCTACCGCACGACAAGCGGTACCGGAGTGCCAAGTCTAGGTCCAAAAGACTTCTCAACAGCTTCTACCCCCAAGCCATAAGACTCCTGAACAGCTAATCATGGCTACCGGACTATCTGCACTGCCCCCACCCCATCTTTTTACGCTGCTGCTACTCTGTTAATTATTCATGCATAGTCACTTTAACTCTACCCACATGTACATATTACTTCAACTACCTCAACTAGCGGTGCCCCCCGCACATTGACTCTGCACCGGTACCCCCCTGTATATAGCCTCCCTACTGTTATTTTATTTTACTTCTGCTCTTTTTTTCTCAACACTTTTTTGTTGTTGTTTTATTTTACTTTTTTATTAAAAATAAATGCACTGTTGGTTAAGGGCTGTAAGTAAGCATTTCACTGTAATGTCTGCACCTGTTGTATTCGGCGCATGTGGCCAATAAAATTGTATATGATCTCATCCCTATATTGTTATTTATTTTGCTCTTTTGTACCCCAGTATCTCTATTTGCACATCATCTCTTGCACATCTATCATTCCAGTGTTAATACTAATTGTAATTATTTTGCACTATAGCCTATTTATTGCCTTACCTCCATAACTTGCTACATTTGCACACACTGTATATATATATGTATTTCTGTTGTATTTTTGACATTGTTTTGTTTTACCCCATATGTAACTCTGTGTTGTTGTTTTTATCGCACTGCTTTGCTTTATCTTGGCCAGGTCGCAGTTGTAAATGAGAACTTGTTCTCAACTGGTTTACCTGGTTAAATAAAGGTGAAAAAAAAAATATTGGTCCTATGTGTTCTATATCTAATTCTATGGTCTGATCTCTCTCTCTCTCTATTTCTACCGCTCTCTCTCTCTCTCTCTCGTTCTACCGCTCTCTCTCTCGTTCTCGCGCCTCTTTAGTAATTTAGCAGATTTGAGTCATTTAGCAGATGCTCTTATCCAGAGCGACTTACAGTTAGTGAGTGCATACATTTTCATAATGCTACTACTACAACTGTTGCTACTACTACTACTGTTGCTACTACTACTACTACTACTACTACTACTACTACTACTACTACTACTGTTGCTACTACTACTACTACTACTACTACTGCTGCTATACTACTACTACTACTACTACTGTCTACTGCTACTACTACTCACTACTACTACTCGCTACTACTTGCTGCTGCTACTGCTGCTGCTACTGCTACTACTGCTACTACTACTGCACTACTACTACTACTACTGCTGCTACCTACTACTGCTGCTACTACTGCTGCTACTGCTGCTACTACTGCTGCTTCTGCTGCTCTGCTGCTACTACTCTACTACTACTGTTTACTGCTGCTGCTACTACTACTACTACTTGCTGCTACTACTCTGCTACTACTACTACTACTACTACTACTGCTGCTGCTACTGCTGTCTGCTACTCTACTACTACTACTACTACTACTGTTTGCTACTACTGCTACTGCTACTACTACTACTGCTACTACTACTGCTGCTACTGCTTTACTACTACTGCTGCTACTACCGCTCGCTGCTGCTACTACTACTGCTACTTACTACTACTGCTGCTGCTACTGCTGCTACTGCTACTACTACTACTACTGCTGTGTTGCTACTACTACTGCTACTACTGCTGCTACTGCTGCTGCTACTACTACTGCTGCTACTATCTGCTACTACTGCTACTACTGCTACTGCTACTACTACTACTACTACTGCTGCTACTACTACTGTTCTACTGCTACTACTACTACTACTATGCTATACTCTACTCTACTGCTGCTATGCTACTGCTGTCTGCTTGACTTGCTACTACTGCTGCTTGCTGCTTGCTACTGCTACTACTACTGCTGCTGCTGCTACTACTACTACTACTGCTGCTGCTACTGCTACTACTACTACTACTACTCTCTTGCTACTACTGCTGCTGTTACTACTGTTGCTGCTACTGCTGCTGCTGCTGCTGCTGCTGCTGCTGCTACTGCAATTGTGTTGCTTTTTCTTACTTTCTTTGCTGCTGCTCTCTCTTTTCTTGCTGTCTCTGCTACTGCTGCTGCCTGCTGCTGCTGCTGCTGCTTCTACTGCTCTACTGCTCCTGCTCTCTACTCTGTGCTGTCTGTTGCTGCTCTCTGCTCTCTCTCTCTCTACTTTTGCTCTCTCTCTCTCTCTCTTCTTTCTCTTTATCTTCGCTCTGCTGCTCTGCTACTTCTCTCTGCTCTCTTTGCTGTTGCTGCTACTGTGCTACTCTCTCTCTCTCTGCTTCGCTGCTGCTGCTGCTCTGTTCTGCTCTGCTGTCTATACTATCTCTCTCTCTCTGCTCTCTCTCTGTTTGGCTGCTGCTAAACTGCTGCTGCTGCTGCTGCTGCTTTTCTGCTGCTGCTGCTGTTGCTACTGCTTTGCTCTCTGCTCTCTGCTGTTGCTCTGCTCTGCTCTGCTTCTGCTCTGCTGCTGCTCTCTTCTCTTTCTTCTGCTCTCTGCTCTGCTCTGCTCTTTCTCTCTCTGTTCTCTCTTCTTCTTTGTCTCTCTCTCTCTTCTCTTCTTCTTCCTGCTCTTTTTTCTCTGTCTTTTTCTCTTTTCTCTTTGCTTCTTCTCTCTTTCTGCTGCTGCTGCTGCTCTGCTGCTCTGCTTGCTTTCTCTTGCTCTTTCCTTTCTCTCTTCTGCTGCTGCTGCTGCTGCTGCTGCTACTGCCAACTTTGCTCCTACTGCTGCTGCTATATTGCTTCTGCTGCTGCTGCTGCTGTTTTGCACTCTTGCTGCTACTTCTGCTGCTGCTGCTGCTCTCTCTGCTGCTGCCACACTTCTCTCTTCTCTCTGCTCTGCTGTCTCTCTCTGCTGCTGCTCTCTAACCTCTTTTGCTTTTTCTCTCCTTTCTCTCTCTTCTGCTGCTGCTGCTGCTCTCTTCTACTCTCTGCTGCCTCCTGCTGCTTGCTTGCTCTGCTCTGCTGCTCTGCTGCTGCTGCTGCTGCTGCTGTTTGGCTGCTCTGCTCTCTGCTGCTGCTGCTCTCTGCTGTTTTTTTGTTGCTGCTCTGCTGCTGCTTGCATGCTGCTCCACCTGCTGCTCTGCTGCTCTGCTGCTGCTGCTGCTCTGCCTGTGCTGCTGCTGCTGCTCCTCGCTGCTGCTTTACTCGCGGCGCTGCGCCGCTCTGCTCTCTGCTGCTGCTCATCTGCTGCAACGTTTCTAATCTACTGCTGCTGCTACTCGCTGCTGCAAACAACTCTCCTCATTTTTTTTGGCTGCTGCTGCTGCTTCTGCTCTACGCTTGCGTGCTGCTCACCATGCTGCTGTTTCTCTCTCTCCCTGCGGCCCAGCGGCCCCCTGCTCTCTGCTGCTAACAGCACACCCGCGGCGGCAACAGCAGCAGCGGCAGCGGCAGCGGCAGCGCAGCAGCAGCAGCAGCTGTGTAACACATCCAGCTGCAGCATGGCAGCGAGCACCTTCTGCTCTCGCAGCAGCGCCAACAGCAGCGCAACGTGCCAGCAGCAACTCAACATCAACATTCTGCTGCTGCTGCAACACTGCTACTGCTGCGCTCTACTCCTCTGCGCTACACTCCTCTCGCTGTGCTGCTATTTCTTATAGCTCCCTTTCCTGGACGGCTGCTGTTCTGCTACTGCAGCTGCTTGCTGCACCCCGCCTCACTCCAGCGCCAACAACACCACGCACAACTGCGCGCGCACGCTTGCGCTGCAGCTCCCGCAGCAACAGCACAGCAGCCGGCAACAACAGCAACAGCCTACACCACACAACATCGCTCAACCAGCTGCTGGGCACGTGCTGGCGAGCGCAACCCCGCCACTCTCTCTCAACAGCCTTAGTCACATCAACACACACGCGGCGGCAGCAGCAACAGGGGCTCACTGCGCAGCGCACGCCACCTCTTCTCTCTCTTTTCAACTCTCACTCTCCTGACAGCGAGTTCCTGCTGCTGCTGCTCAGCTGCTTTGCTGCTGTCAACATTATTACTGCTGTTGCTGCCACAACAACAGCTGCTGCCTATAAGCTCTCAACTAACTCTTGCTGCTGTGCTGCTGCTGCGCAGCGGCGGCAGCAACAGCAGCCTTCTGGCGCAACAGCAGCAGCGTTAACAGCAGCGCAGCAACAACACCAACAACAAACTAGCAGCAACAGCGGCAACAGCACACCAGCTAACAACGCGCCGCCAGCAACAGCGGCAACAGCAGCGCGCAACAAGCTACAATCAGCAACAACACACAACCCCTCTCTTCGCTCGCTCGGCCTCTGCTCTACCACCTCTTTACCCACTCCGCTGCTGCTGCTGCTGCTGCTGCTTGTCTCTTTCTACTCTCCATGCTGCTACTGCTGCTGCTGCTGCTGCTCTCTGCTACTGCTGCTGCCTCTTCTGCTCTGCTCTACTTGCTCTCTCTCCTAACTGCTGCTGCTGCTGCTCTCTTAACTTAACCATGTCCTTCTCCTGCTGCTGCTAGCTCCTTTACTCTGCTCTCCTGCTGCTCTGCTCTGCTCTGCTTCTTCTTTCTCTTTTTTTTTTCTCTTCTGTCTTCTCTCACTGCTCTGCTTTCTCTGCTTGCTTCTGCTGCTCTGCTCTCTCTCTCTCTTCTGCTCTCTGCTGCTGCTCTTCATCTGCCTCTGCTGCTGCTGCTGCTGCTGCTGCTGCTGTAGCCACTGCTGCTACTGCTGCTTCTGCTACTACTGCCTGCTCCTGCTACTACTCTACTGCTACTGCTGCAGGCTGCTGCTGCTGCTGCTGCTGCTGCTGCTGCTGCTGCTGCTGGCGCTGCTGCTGCTGTAACCTTTTGCTGTAACTGCTTAAACAACATAACATACTGCTGCTGCTGCTGCTTTCAACCTTAGCAACAACTGCTGCTGCTGCTGCTGCTGCTGCTGTTGCAGCAACAACCAACTGCGGCTGCTGCCTGCTGCTGCTGCTGCTGCTGTCTGCTGCGCTGCTGCTGCTGCTGCTGCTATGGCGGCAACATATTTAACTGCTGCTGCTGCTCACTGTGCTGCTGCGAACTCTTTTCGAATTTTGCTGCTTGCTGCTGCTGCTCAACTTATCTCTCTCTCTCTCTTTTTGCTTTCCTGTCCTTTTTTTTCTGCTCCTCTTTTTCTCTCTTTCTGCTATCTTCTATGTTTTGCTCACAATTTATCTTGCTGCTGCTACTGCTGCTTGTGCTGGCGCTGCAGCTGCTGCCACCTCTTTCTTCCGCTGGCTGCAGCGCAGCACAAGCAGCGGCAACAGCAGCAGCAGCAAGCCCCAGCAACAACAGCGGCAACGGCGCGACACGGCAGCCCAGCACACAGCGGCAACAGCAGCAGCAGCAACTTTAGCAACGCAACACCAGCAACAGCAACACACCCAGCAACAGCGGCAACAGCAGCAACGCAACGCGCACAGCAGCGGCAGCAACATTTGTGCGGCAACAACACGCTCTCAACACGCCTCTAACGCTACTCCCTCCAATTACTGCAGCATCTAACACAAGCTGCTGCTTGCAGCTGCTCAGCAACGCGGTCCAACACTCAACAGCAGCAACAACGCCAGCAACAGCACAACAATGCTGCTGCTAACCCTGCTGCTGCTGCTGCTGCTGCTGTGCTGCTGCTGCTGCTGCTGCTGCTGTACTTCCAGCTGCTGCTGCTGCTGCTGTTTAGCTCTCTGCTGCTGCTGCTGCTGCTCTACGCTGCTCTGCTGCTGCTCTACTGCTGCGCTCTCTCTCCATGCCTGTTCTGCTGCTGCTGCTGTAGCTTGCTCAACAGCTGCGGCGAGCAGCAGCGGGCAGCAGCAGCAACGATGACGCAACAGCAGCGGCAGCAGCAACGCACGCAGCAACGCTTGGCGAGCAGCAGCAGCAACAGCAGCTAGCAGCGCCAACAGCCAGCAGCAGCAGCACACAACCAACCCCCCACAACAACATGCTGCTGCTGCTGTAACGCAACTGCTGCTGCTGCTCTCTATTTGCTGCTCTTACTCTTCTTAAATCCACTGCTTAACTGCTGCTGCTGCTGCTCTGCTTACTTGCTGCTGCAACTGCTAACTGCTGCTGCTGCCCAAACGTTGCTGCTGCTGTAACACCGCTGCTACATCACCTGCTGCTCATTTTGTCAACCGCTGCTGCTGCTCGCTGCTGCTGCTGCTGCTGTCTGGTTGCAGTAGCTCTTAATGTGTCTGCTGCATGCTGCTGCGTGCTGTCCCCTTGGCTGCTGCTGCTGCTGCTGCTGCTGCTGCTGCTAATTTTGCTGCTCCCTAATGCTCTCTCTCACTGCTGCTGCTTGCAACTCGCAACAACGCTTCAACGCATGCGCAACAACAACGCGCACCAGCAGCGCAACATCACACTTCGCTGCTGCAACTGCAGCTGCTAACCAGCAGCGGCACGCACGCTCAAACAACAGCGGCAACAACAGCAGCAGCTCTGCTCTCTCGCTACGCTAACAGCAGCAGCGCAGCAACGCTACTGCTCCAACAACGACAACGCAGCAACAACAGCAACGCTGCTGCCTGCTGCTGCTGCTGCTGCTGCTGCTGCTGCTGCTGTGCTTAACAGCTGCATCAACAACCCTAGCTGCTGCTTGCTGCTGCTGCTCCATGCTGTTGCTGCTGCTGCTGCTGCTGCTACCCCCGCGCTGCGCAACAATGGCAGCAACGTGCGCAACTGCTGCTCAACAACAGCACCGGCAACAGCGGCAACAGCAACAGCAGCAGCAACCGCAACAACAACAGCAACAGCAACAACAGCGGCAACACCGCAGCTTAACAACAACAGCAACAGCAACACGTTCGGAACAACAACAACCGACAACAACAACAGCAGCAGCAGCGGCAACAACAGCAACAGCAGCAACGAGGCAACAACGCAGCAGCAGCGGCAACAGCAGCAGCAGCAACGTTGTAGCGGCAGCAGCAGCAGCAGCGCCCGCAGCAGCAGCAGCAGCAGCGGCGGCAACAGCAGCAGCGGCAGCAGCAGCGGCAACAGCAACAGCGGCAACAGCAACGGCATTGCGCAGCAGCAGCGGCAGCAGCAGCAGCAGCAGCAGCAACAGCGGCAGCAACAGCAACAAGCAACGGCTGCTGTTGGCCCAACAACAACAACAGCAACAGCACCAGCAACGTGCGATGCAACAGCCCGCAGCCGGCAACAGCAACAGCAACAGCGGCCGACAACAGCAGCGCGCAGCAGCAGCGGCAGCAAGCAGCGGCAGCAACAGCAGCAACGCGGCGACCAACAACAACAGCAACAACAGCTGACAACAGCAGCAGCGGCAACAACAGCAACAAACTGCTGTGCTCAGCACTCTTAACGGGCTGCTGCTGCTGCTGCTGCTGCTGCTGCTGCTGCTGCTGTGGCAGCAACAACAACAGCGGCTTAGCACCAACAGCGGCAACTGCTTTGTTGCTGCTGCTTAGCAGCTTAACAGCAACAACAACGCAACAGCGGCAGCAGCAACGCTGGCGCCAACACAACAACAGCAGCTTACGCTGCTGGCTGCGCAGCGGCGATTGCTGCTGCTGCTGCTGCTGTAACAACAACGGTTTGACAGCAGCGGCGGCAGCAACAACGCAACACCTTATAGCGTTGGCTTAGCGAGCGGCGGCTGCTGCTGTGCTGCTGCTGGCGTGCGCAGCAGCAGCGGCAACGCAGCAGCAGCGAAAGCAGCAACAGCAACACACGCAACAAAAAGCACCCCTTACAGGGGCACACACCCAGCTAACAGCGGCTGCACCAGCAACAGCAACAGCAACAGCAACAGCAGCAACAGCAGCGGCAAGCAGCAGCAGCAGCAACAGCAGCGGCGGCAGCACGGTTTCAACGCCCAGCAGCAGCAGCGAAGCGAAGAGCAGCAGCAACGGCAGCAGCACACAGCAGCGGCTTTAACCGCAACAGCGACCTCTGCTGCTGCTGCGCCAGCGGCAACAGCAGCACCGCGATGCTGGCGGCGCGCACTCCCGGCAGCAGCAACGCGCCCAGCAACGCGCGCTGCTGCGGGAACAGCGGCAACCAGCAACACGCCAGCGGCGGCAACAACGCAGCGGCGTGCCAGCGGCAACATAACGACGTTAACAACTGTTAGCGGCAACAACAACAACAGCAACAGCAGCGGCAACAGCAACCAACAACAGCAGCGGCAACAGCAACAACAGCAACAGCGGCTTAGCAACGGCGGCAGCAACGCTTAGCGCGCAGCAGCAACAGCAGCAGCAACGCAGCAACAGCAACAGCAGCAGCAACAGCAGCGGCGGCGACGACAACGCAGCGGCAGCAACGGCGACGGCAGCACCAGCAACATTGGCAACAACAGCGGCAACAGCAACAGCAACGCGGCAACGCAGCGATTTGTTGGCAACAGCAACAGCAGCAGCGGCAACAGCAACAGCAGCGGCAACCGCCAGCAGCAGCAGCAACGCCAGCAACAGCGCAACAGCAGCGGCAGCAACAGCAGCACCGCCCAGCAACGCGATGGCGGCAACAACAGCGGCAACAACAGCAACCCGGCAACAACGCAGCAGCAGCAGCGGCAGCAGCAGCAACAGCGGCAGCAACAGCAGCAACAACGGTAGCAGCGGCCTTGTAGCGACGCAGCAGCAGCAACAGCAACGGCAGCGGCCGCTTGGCGCTTAGCGGCAGCTTAACAACGGCGAAAGCAGCAGCAGCAGCGGCAGCAGCGGCAGCGCAGCAACGCATTTCAACGCAACAGCGGCAGCAGCAACAGCGGCAGCAACAGCAGCAGCGGCACTTGTGGCGGCAGCGGCAACGTTTGGCTGGCAACAGCGGCAGCAGCAGCAGCTTGGCGGCAGCAACAGCAACAGCAACAGCGCGCAGCAGCAACAGCAGCAACAGCAGCAGCAGCGACAGCGGCAGCAACAACAACAGCAGCAACAGCAGCAACAGCAACACGCAACGCTGCGAACAGCGGCAACAGCAACGCCCGCAGCGGCCGGCAACAGCCAACAGCAGCAGCAGCAACCGGCGCTGCGCAACACGTAGCAGCGGCAACCAGCAACAGCAACCACACGCGGCAACGTGCCCGCGCGCAGCAACACAGCGGCAGCACCATTAACGCCAGCAGCAACAGCGGCAGCAGCGGCAACAACAACAGCAGCTACAGCAACACGTTTGGCAGCAACAACAGCAACAGCGGCAACGCAGCAGCGGCAGCAGCAAGCAACGGCGCATTAAACAGCAACAGCTGACAGCAACAACGAAGCAGCAGCGAGCAACAACAGCAGCGGCAGCGCGGCCAACGTTTTAGCAACAGCAACGTTTACCAGCAACAGCGCAACAGCAACAACTGGCTGACAGCAACAACAGCAGCAACAGCAGCGGCAACAGCAGCAGCAACGGCCGCAGCAGCAACCCGCCAGCAACGCGCGACAGCACAACCCCAGCGGCAGCAACAGCAGCAGCGGCAACAGCAGCAGCAGCAGCAGCGGCAGCAGCACACAGCAGCGGCAGCAGCATCTCTCTGTACCTTCTTTGCTGCGTGCTGCTGCATGCTGCTGTGACACAACACACAACAGCACACCTGCTGCTGTGCACACACCACAAACTTTTAGCGGCCCATGCTCTTTGTTCCAGCCACAGCGCACACTCTATTTTACTACTGCTTAACACTACTACTACTACAACTACTACTACTACTACTGCTACTACTACTACTGCTACTACTACTACTACTGCTACTACTACTACTACTACTACTACTACTACTGTTGCTACTACTACTGATTTGGCCATTTACACACAAAAAAACATGCTCACATGACCCCATCCATTCCATTGGTTGTTAACTGAAGTTTGTCGTGGCTATTTAAAGAACTGAACCAAGGATTACAGTTTATCTTGGCCCAAAGACTACTGTCAGGGTGAGGAGCCATCTAACATGGTTGTAAAATAGTGAACTACTCCTTTAACACACGCCCTCCTCTCTGCACATTTCCAGCGCCATCATCTCGCAATAGTGCCTATGTAGGCGTGTTTTGCACCGGGTGAAAGTTGATTTCATTCGTTTTGGATCCTGGCTGCTTTTCGGGTTGAGTCAGTTGCCCCATTCCATTCCATTCACAGCGAAGTCGACTCAAAACAAAGTGATGTAGGAGCACATGCAGTTATGAGTCGCATTCTGTGTTTTCACATGCAAAAGTGATTTATCTGCCTTCCCAATGAAAACGATTTAGAAAAGAGATGTAGGTCTCTGGACGATGCACCATGCTGTTTTGTTGACAAAATGACCGAGTGGCGTAGATGACTTGTTCGACTTTAAAGGGCCTCCTCCCTTGACGTAACCTTTCCCCGGTGGCTCGGCGTAATGAAACCGGCCACAGCTTGGCAGACTGTCACATGAAGCCCTTCCCCCAGCGAAATGGCAACGGGCTGGCAAGCTTTAGCTATTGAGCAAGCCGAATTGATATCCAGTCGTCTCAGAGAGCTGTTATCCTCCGGGGAGGGATATATCCGATCGGAGTTTGGGGTGGAATTGGGACTGACGCCTGAGCTGTACCCGTTATGGGTGATCCTTTCCGCCGCGGTGGTGGTGCTGGTTCTGTCGTGGGCCGCGGTCTGTGGCGGACTCTTCGGTGGGAAAAAGCTAGGAGCTCCGGTTACACAAGACAGTGGCGATTCCCTCAAAGGCCAAGTGAATAAGATTGTGAAGCCCGAGGCACAAAAGAAGAAGACTAAAAAGAAATCTACTGAAAAGGTAGCTTCACATATAGCTAACTAGCTAGTTGGAAATGGTCATTGTCGTGGCGCTGGCAAACTTCCATTCAGCTGAGTGTTGTGTTGTTGGCTCGCTGGCTAGCCGGTTAGCTTGCTAATGTTAGCCGCATATCTAAACTATTTCTAAGATCTTACTTTGTTTTGTCAGCTTAGCTTGCAGGTATCACTCTTCGTTAGTATGAATAATCGTATTCTCATGTAGCTAGTTATCAATTCCATGTGAATCATAAATGACCTAGCTACTACTAGACATGCAGGTTTAACTAGCTAGCCAATTTAGCTAGATTGCGTAGTTAGCTGCCTGGCTGGCTAACTAGCTAACGATAGCTTGTCTGATCACTGTCAGCCTGCCTGATGTCTAGATCAAATCAAATCAAATCAAATTTTATTGGTCACATGCGCCGAATACAACAGGTGCAGACATTACAGTGAAATGCTTACTTACAGCCCTTAACCAACAGAGCATTTATTTTAAACAAAAAAGTAAGAATAAAACAACAACAAAAAAGTGTTGAGAAAAAAGAGCAGAAGTAAAAAATAAAGTGACAGTAGGGAGGCTATATATACAATAGAATAAAAGTGACAGTAGGGAGGCTATATATACAGGGGGGTACCGTTGCATAGTCAATGTGCGGGGCACCCGGCTAGTTGAGGTAGTTGAGGTAATATGTACATGTGGGTAGAGTTAAAGTGACTATGCATAAATACTTAACAAAGTAGCAGCAGCGTAAAAGTATGGGGTGGGGGGGGCAGTGCAAATAGTCCGGGTAGCCATGATTAGCTGTTCAGGAGTCTCATGGCTTGGGGGTAGAAGCTGTTGAGAAGTCTTTTGGACCTAGACTTGGCACTCCGGTACCGCTTGCCGTGCGGTAGCAGAGAGAACAGTCTATGACTAGGGTGACTGGAGTCTTTGACAATTTTGAGGGCCTTCCTCTGACACCGCCTGGTATAGAGGTCCTGGATGGCAGGGAGCTTTGCCCCTGTGATGTACTGGGCCGTACGCACTACCCTCTGTAGTGCCTTGCGGTCAGAGGCCAAGCAGTTGCCATACCAGGCGGTGATGCAACCAGTCAGGATGCTCTCGATGGTGCAGCTGTAGAATTTTTTGAGGATCTGAGGACCCATGCCAAATCTTTTTAGTCTCCTGAGGGGGAATAGGCTTTGTCGTGCCCTCTTCACGACTGTCTTGGTGTGTTTGGACCATGATAGTTCGTTGGTGATGTGGACACCAAGGAACTTGAAGCTCTCAACCTGTTCCACTACATAGGTAGGTTTGTCATGTTATTTTGTCACTCTCACGGCTTCAGTAATAGCTCCATTTATGTCGTTTCTCTCTCGGCCTACAGAAGTCTCAGTATAATGGACGAACAGTGTCAGAGCCGCAGGAGGAAGAGAGAGAAGAAATTACCCAACCATCCCCAGAGATTAAAACTGAGGTTTGTACCTAACAATAACATCTTTAAGTCTAATGAAAGTTTATTTGGATTGACAAGGGGGAATGTATTTCTCATCCAATTACCAAAGGCAAAGCGATCCTTGCACCTGTAAGTCAGCGTCTGTAGGACCGTTAGCTAGAATTGATGAAAGGCCTGTATCCACATTTTAAATGGTGGTAACAGGTCCATGGTGAAGATAGTAACATGTAATAGTAATTTGAACATGGATATTTAGCCTAACTACTTGATAAAACTGATGCATAGAACAAACTGGCTTTCCAGGCTGTTCTCCAGCTCACTGAGGGGTAATGCTGGTCTAGAAGGGGCTGTTCTCCAGCTCACTGAGAGGGGTAATGCTGGTCTAGAAGGGGCTGTTCTCCAGCTCACTGAGGGGTAATGCTGGTCTAGAAGGGGCTGTTCTCCAGCTCACTGAGAGGGGTAATGCTTGTCTAGAAGGAGCTGTTCTCCAGCTCACTGAGAGGGGTAATGCTGGTCTAGAAGGGGCTGTTCTCCAGCTCACTGAGAGGGGTAATGCTGGTCTAGAAGGGGCTGTTCTCCAGCTCACTGAGAGGGGTAATGCTTGTCTAGAAGGAGCTGTTCTCCAGCTCACTGAGAGGGGTAATGCTGGTCTAGAAGGGGCTGTTCTCCAGCTCACGGAGAGGGGTAATGCTGATCTAGAAGGAGCTGTTCTCCAGCTCACTGAGAGGGGTAATGCTGGTCTAGAAGGGGCTGTTCTCCAGCTCACTGAGAGGGGTAATGCTTGTCTAGAAGGGGCTGTTCTCCAGCTCACTGAGAGGGGTAATGCTGGTCTAGAAGGGGCTGTTCTCCAGCTCACTGAGAGGGGTAATGCTGGTCTAGAAGGGGCTGTTCTCCAGCTCACTGAGAGGGGTAATGCTGGTCTAGAAGGGGCTGTTCTCCAGCTCACTGAGAGGGGTAATGCTGGTCTAGAAGGGGCTGTTCTCCAGCTCACTGAGAGGGGTAATGCTTGTCTAGAAGGAGCTGTTCTCCAGCTCACTGAGAGGGGTAATGCTGGTCTAGAAGGGGCTGTTCTCCAGCTCACTGAGAGGGGTAATGCTGGTCTAGAAGGGGCTGTTCTCCAGCTCACTGAGGGGTAATGCTGGTCTAGAAGGGGCTGTTCTCCAGCTCACTGAGAGGGGTAATGCTGGTCTAGAAGGGACTGTTCTCCAGCTCACTGAGAGGGGTAATGCTGATCTGGAAGGGCCAGGTGGTCCAAGCTGGGTCAGGTTTGCTTCTGTACATCCAGATTCAGCATCAGGAGTTATTTAAAAACGTATCTGTTTCACTCAGTACCTGGTGGGGAGTTTTAAGTTGCCTGCCACACAGCTGCAGCTGATAACAGACAAACTGCAAAGTATGTTGAGTCACTCACACTTGTAGAAGTCTTTTGTGTTTGGTCAGGCTGTAGGTTATGCCATGGTTACACAGTATTGTATATTGGGAAACTGGAAATATACCAATGATATATATAAACCCTGGATTGCTGATGCTATGTATTGGCTATTGGGAGGCTTTGAAGCCACCGGTCGGCCATATTGCCACTCCCTAGTAGGAGCAGTTCTCCATAGGAATGAATGGAATTCTATTTCAATTAAATGTTTCAAGGACAAAATTATTATGTATTTAAGTATTTTTGTTATTGTTGTGGGAAAATGTTTATTTATATATATTTATTTCATTTGTTAAGCTCACATAAGATCATTTAAAAGTATTAATTAAGGTGTCTGTAATAGAATAAATGTGGCAAAACTAACTAGACATGAATAAATGCATTTCTATAGCTTCCTTTTTTCTTTTTACAATGTTGGGGTAAAGGAGGCACGGTGGCTTCAACACAGCGCCCCCTAGCAGTCATCTAGTGTATACATCAATATTTATCAATGAATGAACATTAGGACTACTATTGCTTGAAAGTTTGACTTTTTGTTGTCTTTCATTGAATAGGTGAAGAAAACCAAGAAGAAAGCGAAACCCGAGGTGAAACCAGCCGAGACGGTTTCTGCTGGCGATGGCAAAGAGCCTGATGATGGTACGACCTTTAACCCCTTTATGAACCCTTCACCTTGGGGGACTTCTTTATACCCTCTTGCTAAATGTATCCTGCAGAATTATACTGTTTTAATTCAGACTGTGCCGTTTTAAGACCCTTGTATAAGGCTACAATGGCATTGTTAGGGGATTAGGCAGTGACTCACAGGATGTGTCCCAAATGGCACCCTATTCCCTATATAGTGCACTACTTTAGACCAGAGAATGGCACCCTATTCCCTATATAGTGCACTACTTTAGACCAGAGAATGGCACCCTATTCCCTATATAGTGCACTACTTTAGACCAGAGAATGGCACCCTATTCCCTATAAGTGCACTACTTTAGACCAGAGAATGGCACCCTATTCCCTATATAGTGCACTACTTTAGACCAGAGAATGGCACCCTATTCCCTATATAGTGCACTACTTTAGACCAGAGAATGGCACCCTATTCCCTATATAGTGCACTACTTTAGACCAGAGAATGGCACCCTATTCCTATATAGTGCACTACTTTAGACCAGAAAATGGCACCCTATTCCCTATATAGTGCACTACTTTAGACCAGAGAATGGCACCCTATTCCCTTATAGTGCACTACTTTAGACCAGAGAATGGCACCCTATTCCCTATATAGTGCACTACTTTAGACCAGAGAATGGCACCCTATTCCCTATATAGTGCACTACTTTAGACAAGAGAATGGCACCCTATTCCCTATATAGTGCACTACTTTAGACCAGAGAATGGCACCCTATTCCCTATATAGTGCACTACTTTGAACCAGAGAATGGCACCCTATTCCCTATATAGTGCACTACTTTAGACCAGAGAATGGCACCCTATTCCCTATATAGTGCACTACTTTAGACCAGAGAATGGAACCCTATTCCTATATAGTGCACTACTTTAGACCAGAGAATGGCACCCTATTCCCTATATAGTGCACTACTTTAGACCAGAGAATGGCACCCTATTCCCTATATAGTGCACTACTTTAGACCAGAGAATGGAACCCTATTCCTATATAGTGCACTTACTTTAGACCAGAGAATGGCACCCTATTCCCTATATAGTGCACTACTTTAGACCAGAGAATGGCACCCTATTCCCTATATAGTGCACTACTTTAGACCAGAGAATGGCACCCTATTCCCTATATAGTACTACTTTAGACCAGAGAATGGCACCCTATTCCCTATATAGTGCACTACTTTAGACCAGAGAATGGAACCCTATTCCCTATATAGTGTACTACTTTAGACCAGAGAATGGCACCCTATTCCCTATATAGTGCACTACTTTAGACCAGAGAATGGTACCTATTCCCTATATAGTGCACTACTTTAGACCAGAGAATGGCACCCTATTCCCTATATAGTGCACTACTTTAGACCAGAGAATGGCACCCTATTCCCTATATAGTGCACTATTTTAGACCAGAGAATGGTACCCTATTCCCTATATAGTGCACTACTTTAGACAAGAGAATGGTACCCTATTCCCTATATAGTGCACTACTTTAGACCAGAGAATGGCACCCTATTCCCTATATAGTGCACTACTTTAGACCAGAGAATGGCACCCTATTCCCTATATAGTGCACTACTTTAGACCAGAGAATGGCACCCTATTCCCTATATAGTGCACTACTTTAGACCAGAGAATGGCACCCTATTCCTATATAGTGCACTACTTTAGACCAGAGAATGGCACCCTATTCCCTATATAGTGCACTACTTTAGACCAGAGAATGGCACCCTATTCCCTACATAGTGCACTACTTTAGACCAGAGAATGGCACCCTATTCCCTATATAGTGCACTACTTTAGACCAGAGAATGGCACCCTATTCCCTATATAGTGCACTACTTTAGACCAGAGAATGGCACCCTATTCCCTATATAGTGCACTACTTTAGACCAGAGAATGGCACCCTATTCCCTATATAGTGCACTACTTTAGACCAGGCCTTGTGGGCCCTGTATGGGGACTAGGGTGCCAATTGGGACCAGACCTAGTTCAGACCTAGTGTCCAACTGAACTTGCATAGTCAGATGGGTGAGAGGTTATGACTAATGGTCCAGTCCAGGAGTTACATTTTGTATACATCTGGCCCTTCACTGGACACTGTGTTAACAAACCTCCAAACGAGCTTCAACGCCATACAACACTCCTTCAGTAGCCTCCAACTGCTCTTAAACACTAGTAAAACTAAATGCATGCTCTTCAACCGAACGCTGCTTGCACCCGCCCGCCCGACTAGAATCACTACTCTCGGCGGGTCTGACTTAGAGTAAGACCGTAAACTCTCCTTCCAGACTCACATTAAGCATCTCCAATCAAAAGTTAGATCTAGAATCCGCTTCCTATTTCGCAACAAAGCCTCCTTCACTCATGCTGCCAAACATGCCCTCGTAAAACTGACTATCCTACCGATCCTTGACTTCGGCGATGTAATTTACAAAATAGCAAATGCAAAAATCTCTGAAGCTGGAGACTCTTATCTCCCTCACTAACTTTAAGCATCAGTTGTCAGAGCACCTTACCGATCACTGCACCTGTACACAGCCCATCTGAAATTAGCCCACCCAACTACCTCATCCCCATATTGTTATTTATTTTGCTCATTTGCACCCCAGTATCTCTATTTGCACATCATCTTTTGCACATCTATCATTCCAGTGTTAATTACGAAATTGTAACTACACTGCTCAAAAAAATAAAGGGAACACTTAAACAACACAATGTAACTCCAAGTCAATCACACTTCTGTGAAATCAAACTGTCCACTTAGGAAGCAACACTGATTGACAATACATTTCACATGCTGTTGTGCAAATGGAATAGACAACAGGTGGAAATTATAGGCAATTAGCAAGACACCCCCAATAAAGGACTGGTTTTGCAGGTGGTGACCACAGACCACTTCTCAGTTCCTATGCTTCCTGGCTGATGTTTTGGTCACTTTTGAATGCTGGCGGTGCTTTCACTCTAGTGGTAGCATGAGACGGAGTCTACAACCCACACAAGTGGCTCAGGTAGTGCAGCTCATCCAGGATGGCACATCAATGCGAGCTGTGGCAAGAAGGTTTGCTGTGTCTGTCAGCGTAGTGTCCAGAGCATGGAGGCGCTACCAGGAGACAGGCCAGTACATCAGGAGACGTGGAGGAGGCTGTAGGAGGGCAACAACCCAGCAGCAGGACTGCTACCTCCGCCTTTGTGCAAGGAGGAGCAGGAGGAGCACTGCCAGAGCCCTGCAAAATGACCTCCAGCAGGCCACAAATGTGCATGTGTCTGCTCAAACGGTCAGAAACAGACTCCATGAGGGTGGTATGAGGGCCCGACGTCCACAGGTGGGGGTTGTGCTTACAGCCCAACACCGTGCAGGACGTTTGGCATTTGCCAGAGAACACCAAGATTGGCAAATTCACCATTGGTGCCCTGTGCTCTTCACAGATGAAAGCAGGTTCACACTGACCACATGTGACAGACGTGACAGAGTCTGGAGACGCCGTGGAGAACGTTCTGCTGCCTGCAACATCCTCCAGCATGACCGGTTTGGCGGTGGGTCAGTCATGGTGTGGGGTGGCATTTCTTTGGGGGGCCGCACAGCCCTCCATGTGCTCGCCAGAGGTAGCCTGACTGCCATTAGGTACCGAGATGAGATCCTCAGACCCCTTGTGAGACCATATGCTGGTGCGGTTGGCCCTGGGTTCCTCCTAATGCAAGACAATGCTAGACCTCATGTGGCTGGAGTGTGTCAGCAGTTCCTGCAAGAGGAAGGCATTGATGCTATGGACTGGCCCGCCCGTTCCCCAGACCTGAATCCAATTGAGCACATCTGGGACATCATGTCTCGCTCCATCCACCAACGCCACGTTGCACCACAGACTGTCCAGGAGTTGGCGGATGCTTTAGTCCAGGTCTGGGAGGAGATCCCTCAGGAGACCATCCGCCACCTCATCAGGAGCATGCCCAGGCGTTGTAGGGAGGTCATACAGGCACGTGGAGGCCACACACACTACTGAGCCTCATTTGACTTGTTTTAAGGACATTACATCAAAGTTGGATCAGCCTGTAGTGTGGTTTTCCACTTTAATTTTGAGGGTGACTCCAAATCCAGACCTCCATGGGTTGATACATTTGATTTCCATTGATCATTTTTGTGTGATTTTGTTGTCAGCACATTCAACTATGTAAAGAAAAAAGTATTTAATAAGATTATTTCATTCATTCAGATCTAGGATGTGTTATTTTAGTGTTCCCTTTATTTTTTTAGCAGTGTATTTTTGCACAATGGCCTATTTATTTATTGCCTTACCTCCATAACTTACTACATTCGCACACACTGTATATATATTTTCTGTTTTATTTTTGACTTTGTTTTGTTTTACCCCATATGTAACCCTGTGTTGTTGTTTTTATCGCACTGCTTTGCTTTATCTTGGCCAGGTCGCAGCCACCAATTGTGAAGTTCTCCCACTTAAAAAGATGAGTCCAAGACCATAATTTGCAAATAAATTCATTAAAAATCCTACAATGTGATTTTCTGGATTTTTTTTCTCTCAATTTGTCTGTCATAGTTGACGTGTACCTATGATGAAAATTACAGGCCTCTCATCTTTTTAAGTGGGAGAAACAGTTGTGTTTAATCTGTTGCTTAATGATTGATGCCATTTCACCTTGATCTAACTAACATCAAGCTGTGTAGAAACGTCCATGTTGGCCAAGCAGTAATTCAATTGAGGCTATACAACTATAAATTGGATATCTGTATGATGACATTAATGAAAACCTTAAATCACACTTAAAGGGTTATCAAGCTGTGCTTCTAGTTCTGTAGGGATCATCTTTTCCATTAAGAGATGTGTAACGGGTTAGGGTTAGGGTCTGGGGCGGGTGATCATCTTTTCCATTAAGAGATGTGTAACGGTAGTCTGGGGCGGGTCATTAGGAGATGTGTAACGGTAGTCTGGGGCGGGTCATTAGGAGATGTGTAACGGTAGTCTGGGGCGGGTCATTAGGAGATGTGTAACGGTAGTCTGGGGCGGGTCATTAGGAGATGTGTAACGGTAGTCTGGGGCGGGTCATTAGGAGATGTGTAACGGTAGTCTGGGGCGGGTCATTAGGAGATGTGTAACGGGGTGGGGTTAGGGTGTAAAGGGGTGGGGTTAGGGTGTAAAGGGGTGGGGTTAGGGTGTAAAGGGGTGGGGTTAGGGTGTAAAGGGGTGGGGTTAGGGTGTAACGGGGTGGGGTTAGGGTGTAAAGGGGTGGGGTTAGGGTGTAAAGGGGTGGGGTTAGGGTGTAAAGGGGTGGGGTTAGGGTGTAAAGGGGTGGGGTTAGGGTCTGGGGATCAGTTAAGGTCCAAGTAAAAAGACCCATGAGCACCAACAAGAGAAATGAAAGCTAATAGTATTTGTGAGAAATTAAGGTGTATATACTGTGCATTCAGAAGTATTAAGACCCCTTCCCTTTTCCACATTTTGTTACGTTACAGCCTTATTCTAAAATTAATTAAATATTTTTTTTCAGCAATCTACACACAATACCCCATAATGACAAAGTGAAAACTGGTTTTTATACATTTTAGCAAATTTATAAAAAAATAAAAAACAGAAATACCTTATTTACATAAGTATTCAGACTTGCTTTGATATTTGAAAATTGAGCTCAGGTGCATCCTGTTTCCATTGATCATCCTTGAGATGTTTCTACAACTTGATTGGAGTCCACCTGTGGTAAATTCAATTGAGTTGACATGATCTGGAAAGGAACACAGCTGTCTATATAAGGTCTCACAGTTGACAGTGCATTTCAGAGCAAAAAAACAAGCCATGACGTCGAAGGAATTGTCCGTAGAGCTCCAAGACAGGATTGTGTCGAGGCACAGATCTGGGGAAGGGTACCAAAAAATGTCTGCAGCATTGAAGGTCCCCAAGAACACAGTGGCCTCCATCATTCTTAAATGGAATACATTTGGAACCAGCAAGACTCTTCGTAGAGCTGGCCGCTTGGCCAAACTGAGCAATCGGGGGAGAAGGGCCTTGGTCAGGGAGGTGACCAAGAACCCAATGGTCATTTTGACAGAGCTCCAGAGTTCCTCTGTGGAGATGGGAGAACCTTCCAGAAGGACAACCATCTCTGCAGCACTCCACCAATCAGGCCTTTATGGTAGAGTGGCCAGACGGAAGCCACTCCTCAGTAAAATGACAGCCAGCTTGGAGTTTACCAAAAGGCACCTAAAGGACTCTCAGACCATGAGAAACAAGATTCTCTGGTCTGATGAAACCAAGATTGAACTCTTTGGCCTGAATGCCAAGCGTCACGTCTGGAGGAAACCTGGCACCATCCCTACGGTGAAGCATGGTGGTGCCGGGCATGCTGACACCTTGCTGTCCCCAGTCCGCCTGGCCTTGCTGCTATTCCAGTTTCAACTGTTCTGCCTGCGGTTACGAAACCCCTACCTGTCCCAGACCTGCTGTTTTCAACTCTTAATGATCGGCTATGAAAAGCCAACTGAGAGACCTGAGCCCTAGGACCATACGTCGGGACTACCGGCCGTGGTGACTCCTTGCTGTCCCCAGTCCGCCTGGCCTTGCTGCTATTCCAGTTTCAACTGTTCTGCCTGCGGTTATGGAACCCCCTACCTGTCCCAGACCTGCTGTTTTCAACTCTTAATGATCGGCTATGAAAAGCCAACTGAGATTTATTCCTGATTATTATTTGACCATGCTTGTCACTTATGAACATTTTTGAACATCTTGGTATGGTTCTGTTATAATCCCCACCCGGCACAGCCAGAAGAGGACTGGCCACCCCTCATAGCCTGGTTCCTCTCTAGGTTTCTTCCTAGGTTTTGGCCTTTCTAGGGAGTTTTTCCTAGCCACCGTGCTTCTACACCTGCATTACTAGCTGTTTGGGGTTTTAGGCTGGGTTTCTGTACAGCACTTCGAGATATTAGCTGATGTACGAAGGGCTATATAAAATAAAATTGATTGATTGATTGATTGATTGATTGGTGGCAGCATCATACTGTGGGGATGTTTTTCAGCGGCAGGGACTGGGAGACTAGTCAGGATCAAGGGAAAGCTGAACGGAGCGAAGTACAGAGAGATCCTTGATGAAAACCTGCTCCAGAGCGCTCAGGACTTCAGACTTAGGCGAAGTTTCACCTTCCAACAGGACAACGACCCTAAGCACACAGCCAAGACAACACAGGAGTGGCTTCAGGACAAGTCTCTGAATGTCCTTGAGTGGCCCAGTCAGAGCCCGGAATTGAACCCGATCAAACATCTCTGGAGAGACCTGAAAATAGCTGTGCAGCGACGCTCCCCATCCAACCTGACAGAGCTTGAGAGGATCTGCAGAGAAGAATGGGAGAAACTCCCCAAATACAGGTATGCCAAGCTTGTAGCGTCATACCCAAGAAGACTTGAGGCTGTAATTGCTGCCAAAGGTGCTACAAGAAGGTACTGGGTAAAGGGTCTGTATACTTATGTAAATGTCATATTTCAGTTAGTTATTTTTAATACATTTGCAAAATTTTCTAAAAACCTTTTTTTGCTTTGTCATTATGGGGTGTAGATTGATGAGAGAGAGAGAAAAAAAACAGTTGAATCCATTTTAGAATAAATCTGTAACGTAACAAAATGTGGAAAAAGTCAAGGGTTCTGAAAACTTTCCGAATGCACTGTATATTACATTTCCATCCTAAAAAGTAGGAATAAGTCAAGGCTTTGGTTCATTTTTACTGATATCAAATTTGTTTATGAATTATTAAGTAATTAAAGCTAGAAATTCAGTGACAAAATTGATAACGGAATTTCAGAAAAATCGGTAACAGAATTTCTGCAATTGAATTGGCTACAATGTGAAATCATAGTAGTCACACCACAGTTGGGTTCACAAGTTTGGACGAGAGGAGAGTAGAGCGGACAGTGAGGAAAAGTAAGAGAGGAGAGTAGAGTTGAGGACACTATAATGTACTATAGTCTAGTGCACCCAACTGAATAGTTTTTCACAGTATACCGAAACTTCTGCACTTTTTTTGATACAGTACTGGAATTTATGTTTGGTACTTCTGTCAAATGTGTCTCACGAGATACAGGATACCCTCTCAGTCTGCGCAGCCTCTTTTAAAGTGTGAAGAGCAAAGTGCCTGTTCCTCTTCCTCAATCATTACTAGAGCTGTCTGGCTGCATTGTTCGCTCTCCACCAATGACCTGTATCTACACTGAACAAAAAGATAAATGCAACATGTAAAGTGTTCGTCCCATGTTTCATGAGCTGAAATAAAAGATCACAGAAATTTTCCCGAATACAAAAATAGCTTATTTGTGCACAAATTTGTTTACATCCCTGTTAGAGAGAATTTCTCCTTTGCCAAGATAATCCATCTACCTGACAGGTGCGGCATATCAAGAAGCTGATTATACAGCATGATCATTACACAGGTGCACCTTGTGCTGGGGACAATAAAAGGGCACTCTAAAATGTGCAGTTTTTTCACAACACAATACCACAGATGTGTGCAATTGCGTTGCTGACTGCAGGAATGTCCACCAGAGCTGTTGCTAGAGAATTGAATGTTCATTTCTCTACCATAAGCCGCCTCCAATGTCATTTTAGAGAATTTGGCAGTATGTCCAACCGGCCTCACAACCGCAGACCACGTGTAACCACGCCAGCCCAGGACCTCCACATCCGGCTTCATCACCTGCAGGATCGTCTGAGACCAGCCACCCGGACAGCTGATGAAACTGTGGGTTTGCACAGCCAAAGCATTTCTGCACAAACTGTCAGAAACCGTCTCAGGGAAGCTCATCTGGGTGCTCGTCATCCTCACCAGGGTCTTGAACTGACTGCAGTTTGGCGTCGTAACCGACTTCAGTGGGCAAATGCTCACCTTCGATGGCCACAGGCACGCTGGAGAAGTATGCTCTTCATGGATGAATCCCGGTTTCAACTGTACCGGGCAGATGGCAGACAGAGTGTTTGGCATCGTGTGGGCGATTGGTTTGCTGATGTCAACGTTGTGACCCATGGTGGCGGTGGGGTTATGGTATGGGCAGGCATAAGCTACGGACAACGAACACAATTGCATTTTATCTATGGAAATTTGAATGCACAGAGATACCTTGACGAGACCCTGAGGCCCATTGTCGTGCCATTCATCCACCGCCATCACCTCATGTTTCAGCATGAAAATGCACAGCCCCATTTCTCAAGGATCTGTATACAATTCCATGGCCTGCATATTCACCAGACATGACACCCGTTGAGCATGTTTGGGATGCTCTGGATCAACGTGTGTGACAGCATGTTCCAATTCCCGCCAATATCCAGCAACTTTGTACAGCCATTGAAGAGGAGTGGAACAACATTCCACAGGCCGCAATCAACAGCCTGATCAACTCTATGTGAAGGAGATGTGTCGCGCTACATGAGGCAAATGGTGATCACACCAGATACTGACTGGTTTTCTGATCCATGCCCCTACTTTTGTTTTGAAAGGTAACTGTGACCAACAGATGCAGATCTGTATTCCCAGTCGTGAAATCCATAGATAAGGGCCTGATTAATTTATTTCAATTGACTGATTTCCTTATATGAAGTGTAACTCAGTAAAATCTTAATGTTGTCATGTTGTTCAGTATATGTGAAGACTCAATAGTGCATTTGAAAACAAGGAATTCTGGTTGAGAATGTCATGTGGGAGATCTATGTGGACAGAACATGCGCAGTTTGAGCTACTCTAGGAAGTGACGTTGCAGGCTAGCTCAGTGCTGCCCCCTCTCATTGAGTATCTCAAGTTGAAGGCCGACCAGGGTACTGCAGGCTGCCATTAGCTACTGGTTTTTAAAGTAATCGGTTCAAGGCCCATACATCTGGAGAAATAGTCAATTATTGGTCCCATGATTGTCTTTGAAATTTGTATTTATTTACACGAAGATTGACCACGAAGATTGACCACGAAGATTGCCATTTTCTGTTTTCTGAAAACTTGAACTTCGTTCTCGCCTGCTCCCAACTCATGCTGCACAAACGTTAACACACTTGAAGAATTTAACACGGCATGTAGAAACTGTTCATTACTGTTCGCAAAACAATGTCCATACAGGCTAGAGTGCAAGACATACCAGTAGCTTTAATTGTAGGCTAACGTTCCTGGCTAGCTGACAGCTGACGCTAACATTCATTCACTACCCTACTACTTGGATTGGGATAATATGCTAAACTATAATGCAAAATATACTGATTTCAAAGATGATTGTCCCCAACTTTATTAATTCACTTCTTCGTCTGCCTCGCCCCCCCGTTTGGTTTCCACAAGATTCCACAGCCACGTTCTGCCTCGTGCCGTTCTGCCTCGTGACGTTCTGCCTCCCGAACGTCATTAATTTCTTAGAGACACACGTTTATAAAAGAAGAGATTGCTTCTTCTGTGCAAATGTTGTTAATCAGTACAATAAAATAATATGTTCTCGTAGCAGTTGCCAATATAATAAGTCCTAAATGGAAGGGATTGTTTCATCTGTAGCTCCATGAAGTCAGCTAAAATAAGCTCAATACCTCAGTGCCACACTCCTATTGGATAATATGGATTCACCTCTATTGTGAATAGACCTAGGCTATGTCTTGATCCCACTCCTATTGGATAATATGGATTCACCTCTAGTGTGAATAGACCTAGGCTATGTCTTGATCCCACTCCTATTGAATAATATGGATTCACCTCTAGTGTGAATAGACCTAGGCTACGTCTTGATCCCACTCCTATTGGATAATATGGATTCACCTCTATTGTGAATAGACCTAGGCTATGTCTTGATCCCACTCCTATTGAATAATATGGATTCACCTCTATTGTGAATAGACCTAGGCTATGTCTTGATCCCACTCCTATTGAATAATATGGATTCACCTCTATTGTGAATAGACCTAGGCTATGTCTTGATCCCACTCCTATTGAATAATATGGATTCACCTCTATTGTGAATAGACCTAGGCTATGTCTTGATCCCACTCCTATTGAATAATATGGATTCCCCTCTATTGTGAATAGCCACTCCTATTGAATAATATGGATTCACCTCTATTGTGAATAGACCTAGGCTATGTCTTGATCCCACTCCTATTGAATAATATGGATTCCCCTCTATTGTGAATAGACCTAGGCTATGTCTTGATCCCACTCCTATTGAATAATATGGATTCACCTCTAGTGTGAATAGACCTAGGCTATGTCTTGATCCCACTCCTATTGAATAATATGGATCCCCCTCTATTGTGAATAGACCTAGGCTATGCCTTGATTTACTCAGTTTATCAATAGACATTTACATTTCAAATAAATGATTACCATTGTTGTTTTTCTAGTTAGATTGGTGAAAACAAAGTCAGATCGATTGTATTATTGATTCATTAATGTCTCAAAACAAATGGACATGTTCTAATGTGATGAGACTGAACAGAGCAGGAGCGGAGTTTATCTGTCTGGATAAAGGACATGTTCTAATGTGATGAGACTGAACAGAGCAGGAGCTGAGTTTATCTGTCTGGATAAAGGACATGTTCTAATGTGATGAGACTGAACAGAGCAGGAGCTGAGTTTATCTGTCTGGATAAAGGACATGTTCTAATGTGATGAGACTGAACAGAGCAGGAGCTGAGTTTATCTGTCTGGATAAAGGACATGTTCTAATGTGATGAGACTGAACAGAGCAGGAGCGGAGTTTATCTGTCTGGATAAAGGACATGTTCTAATGTGATGAGACTGAACAGAGCAGGAGCTGAGTTTATCTGTCTGGATAAAGGACATGTTCTAATGTGATGAGACTGAACAGAGCAGGAGCTGAGTTTATCTGTCTGGATAAAGGACATGTTCTAATGTGATGAGACTGAACAGAGCAGGAGCGGAGTTTATCTGTCTGGATAAAGGACATGTTCTAATGTGATGAGACTGAACAGAGCAGGAGCTGAGTTTATCTGTCTGGATAAAGGACATGTTCTAATGTGATGAGACTGAACAGAGCAGGAGCGGAGTTTATCTGTCTGGATAAAGGACATGTTCTAATGTGATGAGACTGAACAGAGCAGGAGCTGAGTTTATCTGTCTGGATAAAGGACATGTTCTAATGTGATGAGACTGAACAGAGCAGGAGCTGAGTTTATCTGTCTGGATAAAGGACATGTTCTAATGTGATGAGACTGAACAGAGCAGGAGCTGAGTTTATCTGTCTGGATAAAGGACATGTTCTAATGTGATGAGACTGAACAGAGCAGGAGCTGAGTTTATCTGTCTGGATAAAGGACATGTTCTAATGTGATGAGACTGAACAGAGCAGGAGCTGAGTTTATCTGTCTGGATAAAGGACATGTTCTAATGTGATGAGACTGAACAGAGCAGGAGCTGAGTTTATCTGTCTGGATAAAGGACATGTTCTAATGTGATGAGACTGAACAGAGCAGGAGCTGAGTTTATCTGTCTGGATAAAGGACATGTTCTAATGTGATGAGACTGAACAGAGCAGGAGCTGAGTTTATCTGTCTGGATAAAGGACATGTTCTAATGTGATGAGACTGAACAGAGCAGGAGCTGAGTTTATCTGTCTGGATAAAGGACATGTTCTAATGTGATGAGACTGAACAGAGCAGGAGCTGAGTTTATCTGTCTGGATAAAGGACATGTTCTAATGTGATGAGACTGAACAGAGCAGGAGCTGAGTTTATCTGTCTGGATAAAGGACATGTTCTAATGTGATGAGACTGAACAGAGCAGGAGCTGAGTTTATCTGTCTGGATAAAGGACATGTTCTAATGTGATGAGACTGAACAGAGCAGGAGCTGAGTTTATCTGTCTGGATAAAGGACATGTTCTAATGTGATGAGACTGAACAGAGCAGGAGCTGAGTTTATCTGTCTGGATAAAGGACATGTTCTAATGTGATGAGACTGAACAGAGCAGGAGCTGAGTTTATCTGTCTGGATAAAGGACATGTTCTAATGTGATGAGACTGAACAGAGCAGGAGCTGAGTTTATCTGTCTGGATAAAGGACATGTTCTAATGTGATGAGACTGAACAGAGCAGGAGCTGAGTTTATCTGTCTGGATAAAGGACATGTTCTAATGTGATGAGACTGAACAGAGCAGGAGCTGAGTTTATCTGTCTGGATAAAGGACATGTTCTAATGTGATGAGACTGAACAGAGCAGGAGCTGAGTTTATCTGTCTGGATAAAGGACATGTTCTAATGTGATGAGACTGAACAGAGCAGGAGCTGAGTTTATCTGTCTGGATAAAGGACATGTTCTAATGTGATGAGACTGAACAGAGCAGGAGCTGAGTTTATCTGTCTGGATAAAGGACATGTTCTAATGTGATGAGACTGAACAGAGCAGGAGCTGAGTTTATCTGTCTGGATAAAGGACATGTTCTAATGTGATGAGACTGAACAGAGCAGGAGCTGAGTTTATCTGTCTGGATAAAGGACATGTTCTAATGTGATGAGAGACTGAACAGAGCAGGAGCTGAGTTTATCTGTCTGGATAAAGGACATGTTCTAATGTGATGAGACTGAACAGAGCAGGAGCTGAGTTTATCTGTCTGGATAAAGGACATGTTCTAATGTGATGAGACTGAACAGAGCAGGAGCTGAGTTTATCTGTCTGGATAAAGGACATGTTCTAATGTGATGAGACTGAACAGAGCAGGAGCTGAGTTTATCTGTCTGGATAAAGGACATGTTCTAATGTGATGAGACTGAACAGAGCAGGAGCTGAGTTTATCTGTCTGGATAAAGGACATGTTCTAATGTGATGAGACTGAACAGAGCAGGAGCTGAGTTTATCTGTCTGGATAAAGGACATGTTCTAATGTGATGAGACTGAACAGAGCAGGAGCTGAGTTTATCTGTCTGGATAAAGGACATGTTCTAATGTGATGAGACTGAACAGAGCAGGAGCTGAGTTTATCTGTCTGGATAAAGGACATGTTCTAATGTGATGAGACTGAACAGAGCAGGAGCTGAGTTTATCTGTCTGGATAAAGGACATGTTCTAATGTGATGAGACTGAACAGAGCAGGAGCTGAGTTTATCTGTCTGGATAAAGGACATGTTCTAATGTGATGAGACTGAACAGAGCAGGAGCTGAGTTTATCTGTCTGGATAAAGGACATGTTCTAATGTGATGAGACTGAACAGAGCAGGAGCTGAGTTTATCTGTCTGGATAAAGGACATGTTCTAATGTGATGAGACTGAACAGAGCAGGAGCTGAGTTTATCTGTCTGGATAAAGGACATGTTCTAATGTGATGAGACTGAACAGAGCAGGAGCTGAGTTTATCTGTCTGGATAAAGGACATGTTCTAATGTGATGAGACTGAACAGAGCAGGAGCTGAGTTTATCTGTCTGGATAAAGGACATGTTCTAATGTGATGAGACTGAACAGAGCAGGAGCTGAGTTTATCTGTCTGGATAAAGGACATGTTCTAATGTGATGAGACTGAACAGAGCAGGAGCTGAGGTTTATCTGTCTGGATAAAGGACATGTTCTAATGTGATGAGACTGAACAGAGCAGGAGCTGAGTTTATCTGTCTGGATAAAGGACATGTTCTAATGTGATGAGACTGAACAGAGCAGGAGCTGAGTTTATCTGTCTGGATAAAGGACATGTTCTAATGTGATGAGACTGAACAGAGCAGGAGCTGAGTTTATCTGTCTGGATAAAGGACATGTTCTAATGTGATGAGACTGAACAGAGCAGGAGCTGAGTTTATCTGTCTGGATAAAGGACATGTTCTAATGTGATGAGACTGAACAGAGCAGGAGCTGAGTTTATCTGTCTGGATAAAGGACATGTTCTAATGTGATGAGACTGAACAGAGCAGGAGCCGAGTTTATCTGTCTGGATAAAGGACATGTTCTAATGTGATGAGACTGAACAGAGCAGGAGCTGAGTTTATCTGTCTGGATAAAGGACATGTTCTAATGTGATGAGACTGAACAGAGCAGGAGCTGAGTTTATCTGTCTGGATAAAGGACATGTTCTAATGTGATGAGACTGAACAGAGCAGGAGCTGAGTTTATCTGTCTGGATAAAGGACATGTTCTAATGTGATGAGACTGAACAGAGCAGGAGCTGAGTTTATCTGTCTGGATAAAGGACATGTTCTAATGTGATGAGACTGAACAGAGCAGGAGCTGAGTTTATCTGTCTGGATAAAGGACATGTTCTAATGTGATGAGACTGAACAGAGCAGGAGCTGAGTTTATCTGTCTGGATAAAGGACATGTTCTAATGTGATGAGACTGAACAGAGCAGGAGCTGAGTTTATCTGTCTGGATAAAGGACATGTTCTAATGTGATGAGACTGAACAGAGCAGGAGCTGAGTTTATCTGTCTGGATAAAGGACATGTTCTAATGTGATGAGACTGAACAGAGCAGGAGCTGAGTTTATCTGTCTGGATAAAGGACATGTTCTAATGTGATGAGACTGAACAGAGCAGGAGCTGAGTTTATCTGTCTGGATAAAGGACATGTTCTAATGTGATGAGACTGAACAGAGCAGGAGCTGAGTTTATCTGTCTGGATAAAGGACATGTTCTAATGTGATGAGACTGAACAGAGCAGGAGCTGAGTTTATCTGTCTGGATAAAGGACATGTTCTAATGTGATGAGACTGAACAGAGCAGGAGCTGAGTTTATCTGTCTGGATAAAGGACATGTTCTAATGTGATGAGACTGAACAGAGCAGGAGCTGAGTTTATCTGTCTGGATAAAGGACATGTTCTAATGTGATGAGACTGAACAGAGCAGGAGCTGAGTTTATCTGTCTGGATAAAGGACATGTTCTAATGTGATGAGACTGAACAGAGCAGGAGCTGAGTTTATCTGTCTGGATAAAGGACATGTTCTAATGTGATGAGACTGAACAGAGCAGGAGCTGAGTTTATCTGTCTGGATAAAGGACATGTTCTAATGTGATGAGACTGAACAGAGCAGGAGCTGAGTTTATCTGTCTGGATAAAGGACATGTTCTAATGTGATGAGACTGAACAGAGCAGGAGCTGAGTTTATCTGTCTGGATAAAGGACATGTTCTAATGTGATGAGACTGAACAGAGCAGGAGCTGAGTTTATCTGTCTGGATAAAGGACATGTTCTAATGTGATGAGACTGAACAGAGCAGGAGCTGAGTTTATCTGTCTGGATAAAGGACATGTTCTAATGTGATGAGACTGAACAGAGCAGGAGCTGAGTTTATCTGTCTGGATAAAGGACATGTTCTAATGTGATGAGACTGAACAGAGCAGGAGCTGAGTTTATCTGTCTGGATAAAGGACATGTTCTAATGTGATGAGACTGAACAGAGCAGGAGCTGAGTTTATCTGTCTGGATAAAGGACATGTTCTAATGTGATGAGACTGAACAGAGCAGGAGCTGAGTTTATCTGTCTGGATAAAGTGCCATTCTGGGACTGGGTAAAACTCCTTTGTTGTTTTGGTATCATGATGGTATCGAGTATCATGATACTAAACCTGGTACCGGTATCCAAGTCAAAATTCTGGTATCGTGACAACACTAGTACTGAACTGAACTGTAATCTACTGGGCTTAATGTCCAAAGTTGTGAAACATTGACGTCTATATTTGGTCCGGACCAACCGAATTTGGTCGTGTTTGGGGGAAGAGCTCGTTAAAATAATAGCCAGTATGTAGAATAATACCAAAATATGCAAAGGAGGATATTGTATATTTCTACCTTTTGTACCATTCAGGATACATCCCCATGAAGAGCATGACTTTCATATCATCATTATGGATTTCTGTGTAGTACAGATCAGGGACCCATGATGACGTTCCGTTACCGCAATTCCGTTACCGGGTATAAATCCACTTCACTTACTGTAGTTCATTAACCAAAATAGATTTTTTCAATGTGTCTTGTCATAGCTGACACCCCATTCTTTCTGCAGACATCGTTGAATCTTAATTCGGAGCAGATATGTAAGAGTTTTTGGAAAACATGGACACAAAAGAAACTGAGATTTTACCGAAATTCTGTTACCGAACTTTGCATCTGCACAGCTCCTTCAGGAAATGTGTTTTTGTAAAATGTTCAGTGTAAATTGTTATAAGTAGTCCTTGTGCATAGTTTGTTGAACTTGGTTTGTTAAACTTCTATATCAATGTTTTTTTGTTTGGCATACATTTGAAGTGGAAAGTCAGTGTCGGCGCAAATCTGTTACCATGGAAATGCCCTCATGGTTAGGATGGGGGGGGGGACACTGATCCTAGATCTGTACCCAGGGAGCTCTTAAAGGTAGAGAGAAAGAAACCAAACCCCTGCTCTCTCCTCCAGGTGAAACAACATTATAATCCTAGTAGATTTAAAGAAACCAAACCCCTGCTCTCTCCTCCAGGTGAAACAACATTATAATCCTAGTAGATTTAAAGAAACCAAACCCCTGCTCTCTCCTCCAGGTGAAACAACATTATAATCCTAGTAGATTTAAAGAAACCAAACCCCTGCTCTCTCCTCCAGGTGAAACAACATTATAATCCTAGTAGATTTAAAGAAACCAAACCCCTGCTCTCTCCTCCAGGTGCGTGGCAGACTAAGGTGAGTAACCGGGAGAGGCGGAAGCAGAAGAGGAAGGAGAAGGGTCCTGACGGGTCAGGAAGCACGGAGGGGGTAACACACCACCAGGTGGAACAGCCCCCTCTAACCGCCCCGGTCCGCAGGAAGAACAGAGGTATGCCATCTGTATTAGGCTGGTAGGTTTCCCAGAAATCCCAGTTGGAAGTTTCTCGGAATCAGTAAGGAATAAGCAGGAATATCGCTAGCTGCAACAGAATACCACTGCAGATACCATTTTATGTCTCTGTGTCCAGTATGAAGGATGTTTCACGAGCCAATGCTAACTAGCGTTAGCGCAATGACTGGAAGTCTACAGGAACAGTTGGCATGCTAGAAATTGGAGCTAATTACAGGGTTTTTCTGTATAGAAAGTTCTTAGGCGGGCCGTCTAAGTGGTGATTTTCGGGGAAAAACGTTTAAACAACCAAAACCAGATAGAAAACATATTGAACTATACACTACTGGTCAAAAGTTTTAGAACACCTACTCATTTCAAGGGTTTTTCTTTATTTTTACTATTTTCTACATTGTAGAATAATAGTGAAGACATCAAAACTATGAAATAACACATGGAATCATGTAGTAACCAAAAAAGTGTTAAACAAATCAAAATATATTTGAGATTCTTCAAATAGCCGCCCTTTGCTTTGATGACAGCTTTGCACACTCTTGGCATTCTCTCAACCAGCTTCACCTGGAATGCTTTTCCAACAGTCTTGAAGGAGTTCCCACATATGCTGAGCACTTGTTGGCTGCTTTTCCTTCACTCTGCGGTCCGACTCATCCCAAACCATCTCAATTTGGTTGAGGTCGGGGGATTGTGGAGGCCAGGTCATCTGATGCAGCACTCCATCACTCTCCTTCTTGGTAAAATAGCCCTTACACAGCCTGGAGGTGTGTTGGGTCATTGTCCTGTTGAAAAACTAATGATATTCCCACTAAGCCCAAACCAGATGGGATGGCGTATCGCTGCAGAATGCTGTGGTAGCCATGCTGGTTAAGTGTGCCTTGAATTCTAAATAAATCAGTGTCACCAGCAAAGCACACCCACACCATCACACCTCCTCCTCCATGCTTTACGGTGGGAAATACACATGCAGAGATCATCCGTTCACCCACACCGCAACTCTCAAAGACACGGCGGTTGGAACCAAAAATCTCTAATTTGGACTCCAGACCAAAGGACACATTTCCACCGGTCTAATGTCCATTGGTTTCTTTGCAGCAATTCGACCATGAAGGCCTGATTCACACAGTCTCCTCTGAACTGTTGATGTGTCTGACTTGGGGCTGCATTTATTTGGGCTGTAATTTCTGAGGCTGGTAACTCTAATGAACGTATCCTCTGCAGCAGAGGTAACTCTGGGTCTTCCATTCCTGTGGCGGTCCTCATGAGAGCCAGTTTCATCATAGCGCTTGATGGTTTTTGAGACTGCACTTGAAGAAACTTTCAAAGTTCTTGATATTTTCCGTGTTGACTGACCTTCATGTCTTAAAGTAAAGATGGACTGTCGTTTCTCTTTGCTTATTTGAGCTGTTTTTGCCATAATATGGACTTGGTCTTGAACCAAATAGGGCTATCTTCTGTAAACCCCCCTACATTGTCACAACATAACTGATTGGCTCAAACGCATTAAGAAATTCCACAAATTAACTTTTAAAAAGGCACACCTGTTAATTGAAATGCATTCCAGGTGACTACCTCATGAAGCTGGTTGAGAGAATACCAAGTGTTCAAAGCTGTCATCAAGGCAAAGGGTGGCTATTTAAAGAATCTCAAATATAAAATATATTTTGATTTGTTTAACACTTATTTGGGCTA
Organism: Coregonus clupeaformis; assembly: GCF_020615455.1. Taxonomy (NCBI): domain Eukaryota; kingdom Metazoa; phylum Chordata; class Actinopteri; order Salmoniformes; family Salmonidae; genus Coregonus; species Coregonus clupeaformis. Next base: position 685,655 of record NW_025533510.1, on the reverse strand, counting down.
CTACATTAATCCATATGTGTGATTTCATAGTTTTGATGTCTTCACTATTATTCTACAATGTAGAAAATAGTAAAAATAAAGAAAAACCCATCAAATCAAATTTTATTGGTCATATGCGCCGAATACAACAGGTGCAGACATTACAGTGAAATGCTTACTTACAGCCCTTAACCAACAGTGCATTTATTTTAAACAAAAAAGTAAGAATAAAACAACAACAAAAAAGTGTTGAGAAAAAAAGAGCAGAAGTAAAATAAAGTGACAGTAGGGAGGCTATATACAGGGGGTACCGTTGCAGAGTCAATGTGCGGGGGCACCGACTAGTTGAGGTAGTTGAGGTAATATGTACATGTGGGTAGAGTTAAAGTGACTATGCATAAATACTTAACAGAGTAGCAGCAGCGTAAAAAGGATGGGGTGGGGGGCAGTGCAAATAGTCCGGGTAGCCATGATTAGCTGTTCAGGAGTCTTATGGCTTGGGGGTAGAAGCTGTTGAGAAGTCTTTTGGACCTAGACTTGGCACTCCGGTACCGCTTGCCGTGCGGTAGCAGAGAGAACAGTCTATGACTAGGGTGGCTGGAGTCTTTGACAATTTTGAGGGCCTTCCTCTGACACCGCCTGGTATAGAGGTCCTGGATGGCAGGAAGCTTTGCCCCAGTGATGTACTGGGCCGTACGCACTACCCTCTGTAGTGCCTTGCGGTCGGAGGCCAAGCAGTTGCCATACCAGGCGGTGATGCAACCAGTCAGGATGCTCTCGATGGTGCAGCTGTAGAATTTTTTGAGGATCTGAGGACCCATGCCAAATCTTTTTAGTCTCCTGAGGGGGAATAGGCTTTGTCGTGCCCTCTTCACGACTGTCTTGGTGTGTTTGGACCATGATAGTTCGTTGGTGATGTGGACACCAAGGAACTTGAAGCTCTCAACCTGTTCCACTACAGCCCCGTCGATGAGAATGGGGGCGTGCTCAGTCCTCTTTTTTTTTTCCTGTAGTCCACAATCATCTCCTTTGTCTTGGTCACGTTGAGGGAGAGGTTGTTGTCCTGGCACCACACGGCCAGATCTCTGACCTCCTCCCTATAGGCTGTCTCATCGTTGTCGGTGATCAGGCCTACCACTGTTGTGTCGTCGGCAAACTTAATGATGGTGTTGGAGTCGTGCCTGGCCATGCAGTCATGGGTGAACAGGGAGTACAGGAGGGGACTGAGCACGCACCCCTGAGGGGCCCCGTGTTGAGGATCAGTGTGGCAGATGTGTTGTTACCTACCCTTACCACCTGGGGGCGGCCCGTCAGGAAGTCCAGGATCCAGTTGCAGAGGGAGGTGTTTAGTCCCAGGATCCTTAGCTTAGTGATGAGCTTTGAGGGCACTATGGTGTTGAACGCTGAGCTGTAGTCAATGAATAGCATTCTCACGTAGGTGTTCCTCTTGTCCAGGTGGGAAAGGGCAGTGTGGAGTGCAATAGAGATTGAATGAGATCAATGAGTAGGTGTTCTAAAACTTTTGACAGGTAGTGTGTATATATTTTTAAATAATACCATCAGTTAGGGAGAATCAAGAATTACCAAAACCGGGCATTCAGGGCATATGCCCAGAGGAACACAGCATTAGACATGGCAAAATGCGTATGATGAGGGCTCCAGTGTAATGTGATCTCCTGAGTAGGTTGAAGGCTCCAGTGTAATGTGATCTCCTGAGTAGGTTGAAGGCTCCAGTGTTATGTGATCTCCTGAGTAGGTTGAAGGCTCCAGTGTTATGTGATCTCCTGAGTAGGTTGAAGGCTCCAGTGTTATGTGATCTCCTGAGTAGGTTGAAGGCTCCAGTGTTATGTGATCTCCTGAGTAGGTTGAAGGCTCCAGTGTTATGTGATCTCCTGAGTAGGTTGAAGGCTCCAATGTTATGTGATCTCCTGAGTAGGTTGAAGGCTCCAGTGTTATGTGATCTCCTGAGTAGGTTGAAGGCTCCAGTGTTATGTGATCTCCTGAGTAGGTTGAAGGCTCCAGTGTTATGTGATCTCCTGAGTAGGTTGAAGGCTCCAGTGTAATGTGATCTCCTGAGTAGGTTGAAGGCTCCAGTGTTATGTGATCTCCTGAGTAGGTTGAAGGCTCCAGTGTTATGTGATCTCCTGAGTAGGTTGAAGGCTCCAGTGTTATGTGATCTCCTGAGTAGGTTGAAGGCTCCAGTGTTATGTGATCTCCTGAGTAGGTTGAAGGCTCCAGTGTTATGTGATCTCCTGAGTAGGTTGAAGGCTCCAGTGTAATGTGATCTCCTGAGTAGGTTGAAGGCTCCAGTGTTATGTGATCTCCTGAGTAGGTTGAAGGCTCCAGTGTTATGTGATCTCCTGAGTAGGTTGAAGGCTCCAGTGTTATGTGATCTCCTGAGTAGGTTGAAGGCTCCAGTGTTATGTGATCTCCTGAGTAGGTTGAAGGCTCCAGTGTTATGTGATCTCCTGAGTAGGTTGAAGGCTCCAGTGTTATGTGATCTCCTGAGTAGGTTGAAGGCTCCAGTGTTATGTGATCTCCTGAGTAGGTTGAAGGCTCCAGTGTTATGTGATCTCCTGAGTAGGTTGAAGGCTCCAGTGTAATGTGATCTCCTGAGTAGGTTGAAGGCTCCAGTGTTATGTGATCTCCTGAGTAGGTTGAAGGCTCCAGTGTTATGTGATCTCCTGAGTAGGTTGAAGGCTCCAGTGTTATGTGATCTCCTGAGTAGGTTGAAGGCTCCAGTGTTATGTGATCTCCTGAGTAGGTTGAAGGCTCCAGTGTTATGTGATCTCCTGAGTAGGTTGAAGGCTCCCGTGTGTTAACTTTGTTCCCTTCATCTCCATTGAAAAAGTGTCTTCTCTTTCCCCTTAGAGCCCCTGAGGACCAGGAAAGGAGATTCTATCATGACACCAGGTAAAGTACCACTGTCTCCTAGTCTGATGATTCTATCATGACACCAGGTAAAGTACCACTGTCTCCTAGTCTGATGATTCTATCATGACACCAGGTAAAGTACCACTGTCTCCTAGTCTGATGATTCTATCATGACACCAGGTAAAGTACCACTGTCTCCTAGTCTGATGATTCTATCATGACACCAGGTAAAGTACCACTGTCTCCTAGTCTGATGATTCTATCATGACACCAGGTAAAGTACCACTGTCTCCTAGTCTGATGATTCTATCATGACACCAGGTAAAGTACCACTGTCTCCTAGTCTGATGATTCTATCATGACACCAGGTAAAGTACCACTGTCTCCTAGTCTGATGATTCTATCATGACACAAGGTAAAGTACCACTGTCTCCTAGTCTGATGATTCTATCATGACACCAGGTAAAGTACCACTGTCTCCTAGTCTGATGATTCTATCATGACACCAGGTAAAGTACCACTGTCTCCTAGTCTGATGATTCTTAGAGGATGACACAGGAGTTAAATTCAATCTTGTATTGTCCTGTCCTCCTGTCCTGTCCCATCAATAACTAAACTGTTCAATCCTGTACAGATATTTTATCCTGGACTGTCCTTTCCTGTGAAGAAAACGGTTTGTTGCATGCAGATGAGTGTGTTCCTGAAAGGATAACATTTCCACTAAGCCAAAGTAACACTGACCGATCAATGTCTCCCTCCCTCTAGTGTCCAGCAGCTGTAGAGAGGAGCCGTCAGTGAATGGTGGAGGGTGGACAGATATCGCCACGAAGCTGCCCGCCCATTTAAGCTCTTCAGACGGGGAGAAGTGGCCGGCCATCTGTAAAGGACCCTAAAGAACTCAGAACCCACCTGGGGACAGGACACAGAAGGTAACCTGCTGGGCTTAACCCTAACCCCCCTGGGGACACCTAACCCTTACCCTAACCCCCCTGGGGACACCTAACCCTTACCCTAACCCCCCTGGGGACACCTAACCCTTACCCTAACTCCCCTGGGGACACCTAACCCTTACCCTAACCCCCCTGGGGACACCTAACCCTTACCCTAACTCCCCTGGGGACACCTAACCCTTACCCTAACTCCCCTGGGGACACCTAACCCTTACCCTAACCCCCCTGGGGACACCTAACCCTTACCCTAACTCACCTGGGGACACCTAACCCTACCCTAACCCCCCTGGGGACACCTAACCCTTACCCTAACTCCCCTGGGGACACCTAACCCTTACCCTAACTCCCCTGGGGACACCTAACCCTTACCCCTAACCCCCTGGGGACACCTAACCCTACCCTAACTCCCCTGGGGACACCTAACCCTTACCCCCCTGGGGACACCTTACCCTAACCCTAACCCCCCTGGGGACACCTAACCCTTACCCTAACCCCCCTGGGGACACCTTACCCTTACCCTAACTCCCCTGGGGACACCTAACCCTTACCCCTAACCCCCTGGGGACACCTAACCCTTACCCTAACCCCCTGGGGACACCTAACCCTTACCCTAACCCCCTGGGGACACCTAACCCTTACCCTAACTCCCCTGGGGACACCTAACCCTTACCCTAACTCCCTGGGGACACCTAACCCTTACCCTAACCCCCCTGGGGACACCTAACCCTTACCCTAACCCCCCTGGGGACACCTAACCCTTACCCTAACTCACCTGGGGACACCTAACCCTTACCCTAACCCCCTGGGGACACCTAACCCTAACCCTAACCCCCCTGGGGACACCTTACCCTTACCCTAACTCCCCTGGGGACACCTAACCCTTACCCCTAACTCCCCTGGGGACACCTAACCCTTACCCTAACCCCCCTGGGGACACCTAACCCTTACCCTAACCCCCTGGGGACACCTAACCCTTACCCTAACTCCCCTGGGGACACCTAACCCTTACCCTAACTCCCCTGGGGACACCTAACCCTTACCCTAACCCCCTGGGGACACCTACCCTAACCCTTTGGGACCCCTAACCCTCCCTGGGGACACCTAACCCTTACCCTAACCCCCTGGGGACACCTAACCCTTACCCTAACCCTGGGGACACCTAACCCTTACCCTAACCCCCTGGGGACACCTAACCCCTTACCCTAACCCCTGGGGACACCTAACCCTTACCCTAACTCCCCTGGGGACACCTAACCCTTACCCTAACCCCTGGGGACACCTAACCCTTACCCTAACCCCCCTGGGGACACTAACCCTTACCCTAACTCCCCTGGGGACACCTAACCCTTGCCCTAACCCCTGGGGACACCTAACCCTTACCCTAACCCCCTGGGGACACCTTACCCTTACCCTAACCCCCCTGGGGACACCTTACCCTAACCCCCCTGGGGACACCTTACCCTAACCCCCCTGGGGACACCTAACCCTTACCCTAACCCCCCTGGGGACACCTAACCCTTACCCTAACCCCCCTGGGGACACCTAACCCTTACCCTAACTCACCTGGGGACACCTAACCCTTACCCTAACTCACCTGGGGACACCTAACCCTTACCCTAACCCCCCTGGGGACACCTTACCCTTACCCTAACCCCCCTGGGGACACCTTACCCTTACCCTAACCCCCTGGGGACACCTTACCCTTACCCCCCTGGGGACACCTTACCCTAACCCTAACCCCCTGGGGACACCTTACCCTTACCCTAACTCCCCTGGGGACACCTTACCCTAACCCCCTGGGGACACCTTACCCTTACCTAACCCCCTGGGGACACCTAACCCTTACCCTAACCCCCCTGGGGACACCTAACCCTTACCCTAACCCCCTGGGGACACCTTACCCTTACCCTAACCCCCCTGGGGACACCTTACCCTTACCCTAACCCCCCTGGGGACACCTTACCCTAACCCCCCTGGGGACACCTTACCCTTACCCTAACCCCCCTGGGGACACCTAACCCTTACCCTAACCCCCCTGGGGACACCTAACCCTTACCCCTAACCCCCTGGGGACACCTAACCCTTACCCTAACCCCCCTGGGGACACCTTACCCTTACCCTAACCCCCTGGGGACACCCTTACCCTTACCCTAACCCCCTGGGGACACCTTACCCTTACCCCCCTGGGGACACCTTACCCTAACCCTAACCCCCCTGGGGACACCTTACCCTAACCCCCCTGGGGACACCTTACCCTTACCCTAACCCCCCTGGGGACACCTTACCCTAACCCCCTGGGGACACCTTACCCTTACCCTAACCCCCTGGGGACACCTAACCCTTACCCTAACCCCCCTGGGGACACCTTACCCTAACCCCCCTGGGGACACCTTACCCCCCTGGGGACACCTTACCCTAACCCTAACCCCCCTGGGGACACCTAACCCTTACCCTAACCCCCCTGGGGACACCTTACCCTTACCCTAACCCCCCTGGGGACACCTAACCCTTACCCTAACCCCCCTGGGGACACCTAACCCTTACCCTAACTCCCCTGGGGACACCTAACCCTTACCCTAACCCCCCTGGGGACACCTAACCCTTACCCTAACTCCCCTGGGGACACCTTACCCTTACCCCCCTGGGGACACCTTACCCTTACCACTAAACCAGGGTTTTCAAACTTGGGTCCGAGATACTGCAGGGGGTCCACAAATGGACCTGAAAAATAATTATTTTATGAATATCGCTAGCTGCAACAGAATACCATTGCGGATACCATTGTATGTCTCTGCGTCCAGTATGAAGGGTTAGGTTTCACGAGCCAATGCTAACTAGCGTTAGCGCAATGACTGGAAGTCTACAGGAACAGTTGGCATGCTAGCTGTTCCTGTTCATCCGACTCTGGGGAAGTAGGGCAATGGCTTCATGGCCAAAATCTCCAACTATCAAATCCCTGCAGTGAACTATCCCTTTAATATGGAGGAAATTACAGGGAAATGCTTACTGGATCCTGGATGTCAGGGAGCTTTGCCCCAGTGATGTACTGGGCCGTACGCACTACCCTCTGCAGCCTTGGAGGAAATTACAGGAAGTCCTTAGGCGGGCCGTCTAAGTGGTGATTTTCGGGAAGAAATGTTTCAGTGTCAACTTAAACAACCAAAACCAGATAGAAAACATGCAGAAAAGATATTGAACTATATATATTTTTAAATAATACCATCAGTTAGGGAGAATCGAAATTTACCAAAACCGGGCATTCAGGGCACATGCCTATTTTTAATTTTGTTTGATGTTTGAGCAGAGGAACACAGCATTAGCCATGGCAAACATGGCAAACATGGCAAACATGGCAAACATGGCAAACATGGCAAAATGCATAGAATTGCAGGAAATGTGTTTTAAAAAGGGAAAATTGTCTCTCCGCTCTAAGCCAAACTGTCTAAATTAGGTTCAAAATTACAAAATGTTCTCCCAGCTCAATGGAAAAAAATGGAATTGCAGAAAATATGCTTTACAATACAGCAACATTTTCTCAACGCTGCAAGGATGTCTTTCTAGCTAATAGACTGTTAGTTTACACTTCCTCTTCCAATGAACTTTGGGGAGGTCACAATAATCAAACTCGACCAAATCTATTCATTTTAAAATAAGAGAAGACGTGACCGTTGTTGCTAACATAAAATATTATGGGGTCGCCGATTTGCCTGGGCGGGGGTTCTTGGGCAAACCCACCTGGGGAAATCCCTGTCCTAACCCACCTGGGGAGACCCCCTGTCCTAACCCACCTGGGGAGACCCCTGTCCTAACCCACCTGGGGAGACCCCTGTCCTAACCCACCTGGGGAGACCCCTGTCCTAACCCACCTGGGGAGACCCCTGTCCTAACCCACCTGGGGAGACCCCCTGTCCTAACCCACCTGGGGAGACCCCTGTCCTAACCCACCTGGGGAGACCCCTGTCCTAACCCACCTGGGGAGACCCCCTGTCCTAACCCACCTGGGGAGACCCCTGTCCTAACCCACCTGGGGAGACCCCTGTCCTAACCCATAACCCACCTGGGGAGACCCCTGTCCTAACCCACCTGGGGAGACCCCTGTCCTAACCCACCTGGGGAGACCCCTGTCCTAACCCACCTGGGGAGACCCCTGTCCTAACCCATAACCCACCTGGGGAGACCCCTGTCCTAACCCACCTGGGGAGACCCCTGTCCTAACCCATAACCCACCTGGAGAGACCCCTGTCCTAACCCACCTGGGGAGACCCCATGTCCTAACCCACCTGGGGAGACCCCATGTCCTAACCCACCTGGGGAGACCCCTGTCCTAACCCACCTGGGGAGACCCCTGTCCTAAGGTAAGCTACTGGGCTTAACCCTAACCCATAACCCACCTGGGGACACCTAAACCTAACCCGCCTGGGGACACCTAAACCTAACCCGCCTGGGGACACCTAAACCTAACCTGCCTGGGGACACCTAAACCTAACCCGCCTGGGGACACCTAAACCTAACCCACTGGGGACACCTAAACCTAACCCACTGGAGGACACCTAAACCTAACCCACTGGAGGACACCTAAATCTAACCCGCCTGGGGACACCTAAACCTAACCCGCCTGGGGACACCTAAACCTAACCCACCTGGGGACACCTAAACCTAACCCACCTGGGGACACCTAAACCTAACCCGCCTGGGGACACCTAAACCTAACCCGCCTGGGGACACCTAAACCTAACCCACTGGAGGACACCTAAACCTAACCCGCCTGGGGACACCTAAACCTAACCCACTGGGGGACACCACAAGAAAACATATTTTGCATCTTCAAAGTGGTAGACATGTTGTGTAAATCAAATGATACAAACCCCCAAAAAATCCATTTTAATTCCAGGTTGTAAGGCAACATAATAGGAAAAATGCCAAGGAGGTGAATACTTTAGATGGCTTTCTTTCATTGATCCCTAATATTCTGAACCCGTTCTCACAATATATTCTAATGAGTCTGTCGACAACATTCTAACAAAATGGTACACCGTATTTAAAGGGATGGCTTCAGATAAATGTACTGAAAACACTATTGAATTAAAACTCAACAAGAAAATCTGTTGGCCAGCAAGTGGGATGGTTTTCAGCGGTTGAATGACATTTATTAAGAGTGTGCAAGGGAGCCGCACCTGCAGAGCTGAATAGAGCCCCACAGTGGACGTGTCATAATACCCATAAAACCTAGCAGTCAAACAGGGAAATGGTTCCAATCATTTTTCCACCATTCAGTTTTCCCATAGGAGATTTTAGAAACACTTAAAATAAGGGCTGTGTTTTGTGTAGTTTTACCCTGGCATGACGTTTTGATAACCATGTAAATCTCTCTCGGACAAGGTGACTTTTATCAATATATTCAGCTGTATTTACTCTCTGATTTGAAAAGGTTAATTAGCATGAAAGTAGACATGCAAAACTACAAATCCCAGCAAGCTCCAGCACGTCATCTCTAGCTGACATCTCTGCTAACAGGTAGTGTGTCAATTTAAAACTTACACAAGACAGTTCACAGAATTGTCCATTTAAAGATATTTAGCCAAATCATTACTACTGTTACAGGCTTTGGTTTTTCCGTTTATATTTCGAGGTTGGATGTTAGCACATGGGGCTCACTGATTTGGTGTTAGTCAGTATGTGTCACACCTGTGCTGGCCCAGGTGATATTTAGGAGCGGCTGGCCCAGGTGATATTTAGGAGCGGCTGGCCCAGGTGATATTTAGGAGCGGCTGGCCCAGGTGGTATTTAGGAGCGGCTGGCCCAGGTGATATTTAGGAGCGGCTGGCCCAGGTGATATTTAGGAGCGGCTGGCCCAGGTGATATTTAGGAGCGGCTGGCCCAGGTGGTATTTAGGAGCGGCTGGCCCAGGTGATATTTAGCAGCGGCTGGCCCAGGTGATATTTAGGGAGCGGCTGGCCCAGGTGATATTTAGGAGCGGCTGGCCCAGGTGATATTTAGGAGCGGCTGGCCCAGGTGGTATTTAGGAGCGGCTGGCCCAGGTGATATTTAGGGAGCGGCTGGCCCAGGTGATATTTAGGAGCGGCTGGCCCAGGTGATATTTAGAGCGGCTGGCCCAGGTGATATTTAGGAGCGGCTGGCCCAGGTGATATTTAGGAGCGGCTGGCCCAGGTGATATTTAGGAGCGGCTGGCCCAGGTGATATTTAGGAGCGGCTGGCCCAGGTGATATTTAGGAGCGGCTGGCCCAGGTGATATTTAGGAGCGGCTGGCCCAGGTGATATTTAGGAGCGGCTGGCCCAGGTGGTATTTAGGAGCGGCTGGCCCAGGTGGTATTTAGGAGCGGCTGGCCCAGGTGATATTTAGGAGCGGCTGGCCCAGGTGATATTTAGGAGCGGCTGGCCCAGGTGATATTTAGGAGCGGCTGGCCCAGTGCTCCAGTTGTCTTGAGAGATGTGGAGGATCAACACCTTTAGTTGTCTCTCCCTATTTCACTTTTTTATATCCTTCATCTGATCTTCCCTGTTTTCATTTTGCTCCACTTTGTGGTTTGATTTCTGTCTTTCAGTTTGGTGGGTTTTAATTTAGTTTGACTCTTCTTGGGTAAATTTAGTGGGTCTCATGGTGGGTGTCATGGTGGGTCTCATGGTGGGTCTCATGGTGGGTCTCATGGTGGGTGTCTTTTAGGGCCCAGTTGTTGTTGCTAGTCAACCTCCAGTGGACACCCCCATGAGTGTCTTTCAGAACCCCTCCTAAAACCCAACCTGTTTCGTTTTGGTTGTTCAGATCACTCATTGTGAAGCCAAACTATTTTCTTACAATGTGTGGTGTCACTACTGTAGACTTGCCTTCCAAAGATCTCCCATAAGTCATTGAAGATGTATTTCCAGGACACATGTCATGTCTTTGTGTTTTCTTTTTTCTTCTTTCTGTTTCTCTTCAGAAATATCCGACCCGAGCTTTGACGTTCCCAAGCCGTCCCAGAAGAAGAAGGAAAGAGACATTAAGTAGAGAAACAAGACCCATATGAATTATATGCAAAAGGAATGTTCAATGTGTTATAAATGCAATCATTATTTTATACAGAATAGGTTTCAATATCCAAAAAAGAGAAAGAGACCAGCTCATTTAGCTGGGGTCTGGTGACCAGCTCATTTAGCTGGGGTCTGGTGACCAGCTCATTTAGCTGGGGTCTGGTGACCAGCTCATTTAGCTGGGGTCTGGTGACCAGCTCATTTAGCTGGGGTCTGGTGACCAGCTCATTTAGCTGGGGTCTGGTGACCAGCTCATTTAGCTGGGGTCTGGTGACCAGCTCATTTAGCTGGGGTCTGGTGACCAGCTCATTTAGCTGGGGTCTGGTGACCAGCTCATTTAGCTGGGGTCTGGTGACCAGCTCATTTAGCTGGGGTCTGGTGACCAGCTCATTTAGCTGGGGTCTGGTGACCAGCTCATTTAGCTGGGGTCTGGTGACCAGCTCATTTAGCTGGGGTCTGGTGACCAGCTCATTTAGCTGGGGTCTGGTGACCAGCTCATTTAGCTGGGGTCTGGTGACCAGCTCATTTAGCTGGGGTCTGGTGACCAGCTCATTTAGCTGGGGTCTGGTGACCAGCTCATTTAGCTGGGGTCTGGTGACCAGCTCATTTAGCTGGGGTCTGGTGACCAGCTCATTTAGCTGGGGTCTGGTGACCAGCTCATTTAGCTGGGGTCTGGTGACCAGCTCATTTAGCTGGGGTCTGGTCATATCAGCCTATGTACATTATTATTTTCGTCTTTTTGAAGTTCTATGTTTGATTAATAACCCAAATGTGGAATTTATTTTACAAACTTTCTCAGTTTACTTTTGCTGTTCTGTTGTGGCACTTTTGTACTGGTGGATTGATTGCACACCGTGTCACCCCACCTGTGTACCAGAGTCCTAGCTAGCTAGCACACTGTGTCCTTCGCCCCTGCCTGCCGAGCACCTGCCCTCACCGTAACCTTAACAGAACTGCGGGAAAGCTGTACTCGGCCGGCAGGAGTGAAGGAAGTCGCTCCAATTTGTAAGTCGCTCTGGATAAGAGCGTCTGCTAAATGACACAAATGTAAAATGTAAGGACACTGTCTACTGGTGTTCTAGCTAGCTAGCGCTCTCTTCTTCTGTGGGGTTTATCAGACACCAGCAGAGACCAGAAGTATTGGGCTCCATTGGTTATCAGACACCAGTAGGGACCAGGAGTATTGGGCTCCCATTGGTTATCAGACACAAGTAGGGACCAGGAGTATTGGGCTCCCATTGGTTATCAGACACCAGTAGGGACCAGGAGTATTGGGCTCCATTGGGTTCTTAACCAGTCTTTTCTTCCAACCTCTGGTGAACAAAGCCGTGCCATATGTACAGAATACAAGGGCTTTTTCTAATGTGTAATTTTTCTGGAATTGATTGCACTGTGCAGGCTGGATCCTATGCATTATCTTTGTCTTTTCATGATTATTTTTCAAGAAGACCGTTTAGCAGAATGTGAAGGTGTAATTCCTGGTTGTGATTTTAGATGGAGGTCAATGTGATGATGAGGGAGGGGAGGTACTGAAGAGGAGACGGCGTGTAGAATGGCTTTAATTCCATGTCAGTCATTTTAAACGGTATCAGGAATTGAATTATATTGCCTTAACCTGTAGTAAATTAGTATGTGCATTTCTTTACATCTCCTTTTTGATAGTGTTCAGATCAAGGACTGGGGAGTTACCGCATCCGGTTTTAAAAAATATGACTGACAACCATCCTCATACAGTATGATTAAAGAATGGGCAGGTTAGTACTTCTGATTAGTGGTACTGTATATAGCCTTGGATGGGAGGAAGGACTGGGCTTGGATGGGAGGAAGGACTGGGCTTGGATGGGAGGAAGGACTGGGCTTGGATGGGAGGAAGGACTGGGCTTGGATGGGAGGAAGGACTGGGCTTGGATGGGAGGAAGGACTGGGCTTGGATGGGAGGAAGGACTGGCCTTGGATGGGAGGAAGGACTGGGCTTGGATGGGAGGAAGGACTGGGCTTGGATGGGAGGAAGGACTGGGCTTGGATGGGAGGAAGGACTGGGCTTGGATGGGAGGAAGGACTGGCCTTGGATGGGAGGAAGGACTGGGCTTGGATGGGAGGAAGGACTGGCCTTGGATGGGAGGAAGGACTGGGCTTGGATGGGAGGAAGGACTGGGCTTGGATGGGAGGAAGGACTGGCCTTGGATGGGAGGAAGGACTGGGCTTGGATGGGAGGAAGGACTGGCCTTGGATGGGAGGAAGGACTGGCCTTGGATGGGAGGAAGGCCTTGGATGGGAGGAAGGACTGGGCTTGGATGGGAGGAAGGACTGGGCTTGGATGGGAGGAAGGACTGGGCTTGGATGGGAGGAAGGACTGGGCTTGGATGGGAGGAAGGACTGGGCTTGGATGGGAGGAAGGACTGGGCTTGGATGGGAGGAAGGACTGGGCTTGGATGGGAGGAAGGACTGGCCTTGGATGGGAGGAAGGACTGGCCTTGGATGGGAGGAAGGACTGGGCTTGGATGGGAGGAAGGCCTTGGATGGGAGGAAGGACTGGGCTTGGATGGGAGGAAGGACTGGCCTTGGATGGGAGGAAGGACTGGGCTTGGATGGGAGGAAGGACTGGGCTTGGATGGGAGGAAGGACTGGCCTTGGATGGGAGGAAGGACTGGGCTTGGATGGGAGGAAGGACTGGGCTTGGATGGGAGGAAGGACTGGGCTTGGATGGGAGGAAGGACTGGCCTTGGATGGGAGGAAGGACTGGGCTTGGATGGGAGGAAGGACTGGGCTTGGATGGGAGGAAGGACTGGCCTTGGATGGGAGGAAGGACTGGGCTTGGATGGGAGGAAGGACTGGGCTTGGATGGGAGGAAGGACTGGGCTTGGATGGGAGGAAGGACTGGCCTTGGATGGGAGGAAGGACTGGGCTTGGATGGGAGGAAGGACTGGGCTTGGATGGGAGGAAGGACTGGCCTTGGATGGGAGGAAGGACTGGCCTTGGATGGGAGGAAGGACTGGGCTTGGATGGGAGGAAGGACTGGCCTTGGATGGGAGGAAGGACTGGGCTTGGATGGGAGGAAGGACTTGAAGATTGAGGGCTGACAGCCTGGCTACGCTTTAGCTGAAATCAAATGGACTGTATTATTGGTAGCTTTTGAGTGTGTAAAGAAGACCATTGCTGAATGGAGGCTCTTAGCTCGGTGGTTCAGTGTTTTACAGCCCATAGTTCTCTGTAGACTGTCTCTCTCTGTTGATCATTAACCTTTAAAAGATGATTAAATCATGTATTTATACCTTGAGTTTTAGGATTTTCAATAATGATTTTGTCTATGAAGAAATGCAATGACTTTTCTATGTTTGTTGAAATAAAAATAAATAAAACCCAAAATGTTTTACTGCAACTATGACCCATTTCTGATTAGACACCAATTCAACACATTCACATCATTTAATGTATACATACTAGGGCTTATGGCCGATTCGCAATATATACAGATGAAATGTTTTCTCCTTGTTGTACAATTGAAGGTAAAATACAGTTCAGTCAGTCAGTAATAATCTAATGTAAAATTATACCTAGGCTAGATCGAAGCCTTCCACAACCATAAGACCCGAGTGGCGCAGTGGTCTAAGGCACTGCATTGCAGTGCTAGCTGTGCCACTAGAGATCCTGGTTAGAATCCAGGCTCTGTCGTAGCCGGCCGCGACCGGGAGACCCATGGGGCGGCGCACAATTGGCTCAGCGTCGTCCAGGGTAGGGGAGGGAATGACCGGCAGGGATGTAGCTCAGTTGGTAGAGCATGGCGTTTGCAACGCCAGGGTTGTGGGTTCGATTCCCATGGGGGGCCAGTATAAAAAATTATGTATGCACTCACTAACTGTAAGTCGCTCTGGATAAGAGCGTCTGCTAAATGACTAAAATGTAATGTAACTAATTAAATTATTTTATCAAAATAGTTTAACCTGCTTTTTCACTGATGTTGCTTTGTCTGAAAATACGCTTTTGTTACTAATTTAACCAGAACCATGCATAATGCACATCCACTAATAATGACTAACTTCTTGTAGAAGGCATTATAGAAAATGAACACGGGTCTCAAACAATCTCTCAAGCACAAGCCCACGTGCTAGTGAGTAGCCAACTGATCTTTATAGTTCAGTGAGTAGCCAGCTGATCTTTATAGTTCAGTGAGTAGCCAGCTGATCTTTATAGTTCAGTGAGTAGCCAGCTGATCTTTATAGTTCAGTGAGTAGCCAGCTGATCTTTATAGTTCAGTGAGTAGCCAGCTGATCTTTATAGTTCAGTGAGTAGCCAGCTGATCTTTATAGTTCAGTGAGTAGCCAGCTGATCTTTATAGTTCAGTGAGTAGCCAGCTGATCTTTATAGTTCAGTGAGTAGCCAGCTGATCTTTATAGTTCAGTGAGTAGCCAGCTGATCTTTATAGTTCAGTGAGTAGCCAGCTGATCTTTATAGTTCAGTGAGTAGCCAGCTGATCTTTATAGTTCAGTGAGTAGCCAGCTGATCTTTATAGTTCAGTGAGTAGCCAGCTGATCTTTATAGTTCAGTGAGTAGCCAGCTGATCTTTATAGTTCAGTGAGTAGCCAGCTGATCTTTATAGTTCAGTGAGTAGCCAGCTGATCTTTATAGTTCAGTGAGTAGCCAGCTGATCTTTATAGTTCAGTGAGTAGCCAGCTGATCTTTATAGTTCAGTGAGTAGCCAGCTGATCTTTATAGTTCAGTGAGTAGCCAGCTGATCTTTATAGTTCAGTGAGTAGCCAGCTGATCTTTATAGTTCAGTGAGTAGCCAGCTGATCTTTATAGTTCAGTGAGTAGCCAGCTGATCTTTATATTTCAGTGAGTAGCCAGCTGATCTTTATAGTTCAGTGAGTAGCCAGCTGATCTTTATAGTTCAGTGAGTAGCCAGCTGATCTTTATAGTTCAGTGAGTAGCCAGCTGATCTTTATAGTTCAGTGAGTAGCCAGCTGATCTTTATAGTTCAGTGAGTAGCCAGCTGATCTTTATAGTTCAGTGAGTAGCCAGCTGATCTTTATAGTTCAGTGAGTAGCCAGCTGATCTTTATAGTTCAGTGAGTAGCCAGCTGATCTTTATAGTTCAGTGAGTAGCCAGCTGATCTTTATAGTTCAGTGAGTAGCCAGCTGATCTTTATAGTTCAGTGAGTAGCCAGCTGATCTTTATAGTTCAGTGAGTAGCCAGCTGATCTTTACAGTTCAGTGAGTAGCCAGCTGATCTTTATAGTTCAGTGAGTAGCCAGCTGATCTTTATAGTTCAGTGAGTAGCCAGCTGATCTTTATAGTTCAGTGAGTAGCCAGCTGATCTTTATAGTTCAGTGAGTAGCCAGCTGATCTTTATAGTTCAGTGAGTAGCCAGCTGATCTTTATAGTTCAGTGAGTAGCCAGCTGATCTTTATAGTTCAGTGAGTAGCCAGCTGATCTTTATAGTTCAGTGAGTAGCCAGCTGATCTTTATAGTTCAGTGAGTAGCCAGCTGATCTTTATAGTTCAGTGAGTAGCCAGCTGATCTTTATAGTTCAGTGAGTAGCCAGCTGATCTTTATAGTTCAGTGAGTAGCCAGCTGATCTTTATAGTTCAGTGAGTAGCCAGCTGATCTTTATAGTTCAGTGAGTAGCCAGCTGATCTTTATAGTTCAGTGAGTAGCCAGCTGATCTTTATAGTTCAGTGAGTAGCCAGCTGATCTTTATAGTTCAGTGAGTAGCCAGCTGATCTTTATAGTTCAGTGAGTAGCCAGCTGATCTTTATAGTTCAGTGAGTAGCCAGCTGATCTTTATAGTTCAGTGAGTAGCCAGCTGATCTTTATAGTTCAGTGAGTAGCCAGCTGATCTTTATAGTTCAGTGAGTAGCCAGCTGATCTTTATAGTTCAGTGAGTAGCCAGCTGATCTTTATAGTTCAGTGAGTAGCCAGCTGATCTTTATAGTTCAGTGAGTAGCCAGCTGATCTTTATAGTTCAGTGAGTAGCCAGCTGATCTTTATAGTTCAGTGAGTAGCCAGCTGATCTTTATAGTTCAGTGAGTAGCCAGCTGATCTTTATAGTTCAGTGAGTAGCCAGCTGATCTTTATAGTTCAGTGAGTAGCCAGCTGATCTTTATAGTTCAGTGAGTAGCCAGCTGATCTTTATAGTTCAGTGAGTAGCCAGCTGATCTTTATAGTTCAGTGAGTAGCCAGCTGATCTTTATAGTTCAGTGAGTAGCCAGCTGATCTTTATAGTTCAGTGAGTAGCCAGCTGATCTTTATAGTTCAGTGAGTAGCCAGCTGATCTTTATAGTTCAGTGAGTAGCCAGCTGATCTTTATAGTTCAGTGAGTAGCCAGCTGATCTTTATAGTTCAGTGAGTAGCCAGCTGATCTTTATAGTTCAGTGAGTAGCCAGCTGATCTTTATAGTTCAGTGAGTAGCCAGCTGATCTTTATAGTTCAGTGAGTAGCCAGCTGATCTTTATAGTTCAGTGAGTAGCCAGCTGATCTTTATAGTTCAGTGAGTAGCCAGCTGATCTTTATAGTTCAGTGAGTAGCCAGCTGATCTTTATAGTTCAGTGAGTAGCCAGCTGATCTTTATAGTTCAGTGAGTAGCCAGCTGATCTTTATAGTTCAGTGAGTAGCCAGCTGATCTTTATAGTTCAGTGAGTAGCCAGCTGATCTTTATAGTTCAGTGAGTAGCCAGCTGATCTTTATAGTTCAGTGAGTAGCCAGCTGATCTTTATAGTTCAGTGAGTAGCCAGCTGATCTTTATAGTTCAGTGAGTAGCCAGCTGATCTTTATAGTTCAGTGAGTAGCCAGCTGATCTTTATAGTTCAGTGAGTAGCCAGCTGATCTTTATAGTTCAGTGAGTAGCCAGCTGATCTTTATAGTTCAGTGAGTAGCCAGCTGATCTTTATAGTTCAGTGAGTAGCCAGCTGATCTTTATAGTTCAGTGAGTAGCCAGCTGATCTTTATAGTTCAGTGAGTAGCCAGCTGATCTTTATAGTTCAGTGAGTAGCCAGCTGATCTTTATAGTTCAGTGAGTAGCCAGCTGATCTTTATAGTTCAGTGAGTAGCCAGCTGATCTTTATAGTTCAGTGAGTAGCCAGCTGATCTTTATAGTTCAGTGAGTAGCCAGCTGATCTTTATAGTTCAGTGAGTAGCCAGCTGATCTTTATAGTTCAGTGAGTAGCCAGCTGATCTTTATAGTTCAGTGAGTAGCCAGCTGATCTTTATAGTTCAGTGAGTAGCCAGCTGATCTTTATAGTTCAGTGAGTAGCCAGCTGATCTTTATAGTTCAGTGAGTAGCCAGCTGATCTTTATAGTTCAGTGAGTAGCCAGCTGATCTTTATAGTTCAGTGAGTAGCCAGCTGATCTTTATAGTTCAGTGAGTAGCCAGCTGATCTTTATAGTTCAGTGAGTAGCCAGCTGATCTTTATAGTTCAGTGAGTAGCCAGCTGATCTTTATAGTTCAGTGAGTAGCCAGCTGATCTTTATAGTTCAGTGAGTAGCCAGCTGATCTTTATAGTTCAGTGAGTAGCCAGCTGATCTTTATAGTTCAGTGAGTAGCCAGCTGATCTTTATAGTTCAGTGAGTAGCCAGCTGATCTTTATAGTTCAGTGAGTAGCCAGCTGATCTTTATAGTTCAGTGAGTAGCCAGCTGATCTTTATAGTTCAGTGAGTAGCCAGCTGATCTTTATAGTTCAGTGAGTAGCCAGCTGATCTTTATAGTTCAGTGAGTAGCCAGCTGATCTTTATAGTTCAGTGAGTAGCCAGCTGATCTTTATAGTTCAGTGAGTAGCCAGCTGATCTTTATAGTTCAGTGAGTAGCCAGCTGATCTTTATAGTTCAGTGAGTAGCCAGCTGATCTTTATAGTTCAGTGAGTAGCCAGCTGATCTTTATAGTTCAGTGAGTAGCCAGCTGATCTTTATAGTTCAGTGAGTAGCCAGCTGATCTTTATAGTTCAGTGAGTAGCCAGCTGATCTTTATAGTTCAGTGAGTAGCCAGCTGATCTTTATAGTTCAGTGAGTAGCCAGCTGATCTTTATAGTTCAGTGAGTAGCCAGCTGATCTTTATAGTTCAGTGAGTAGCCAGCTGATCTTTATAGTTCAGTGAGTAGCCAGCTGATCTTTATAGTTCAGTGAGTAGCCAGCTGATCTTTATAGTTCAGTGAGTAGCCAGCTGATCTTTATAGTTCAGTGAGTAGCCAGCTGATCTTTATAGTTCAGTGAGTAGCCAGCTGATCTTTATAGTTCAGTGAGTAGCCAGCTGATCTTTATAGTTCAGTGAGTAGCCAGCTGATCTTTATAGTTCAGTGAGTAGCCAGCTGATCTTTATAGTTCAGTGAGTAGCCAGCTGATCTTTATAGTTCAGTGAGTAGCCAGCTGATCTTTATAGTTCAGTGAGTAGCCAGCTGATCTCTATAGTTCAGTGAGTAGCCAGCTGATCTTTATAGTTCAGTGAGTAGCCAGCTGATCTTTATAGTTCAGTGAGTAGCCAGCTGATCTTTATAGTTCAGTGAGTAGCCAGCTGATCTTTATAGTTCAGTGAGTAGCCAGCTGATCTTTATAGTTCAGTGAGTAGCCAGCTGATCTTTATAGTTCAGTGAGTAGCCAGCTGATCTTTATAGTTCAGTGAGTAGCCAGCTGATCTTTATAGTTCAGTGAGTAGCCAGCTGATCTTTATAGTTCAGTGAGTAGCCAGCTGATCTCTATAGTTCAGTGAGTAGCCAGCTGATCTCTATAGTTCAGTGAGTAGCCAGCTGATCTCTATAGTTCAGTGAGTAGCCAGCTGATCTCTATAGTTCAGTGAGTAGCCAGCTGATCTTTATAGTTCAGTGAGTAGCCAGCTGATCTCTATAGTTCAGTGAGTAGCCAGCTGATCTTTATAGTTCAGTGAGTAGCCAGCTGATCTCTATAGTTCAGTGAGTAGCCAGCTGATCTTTATAGATCAGTGAGTAGTCAGCTGATCTTTATAGTTTAGTGAGTAGCCAGCTGATCTTTATAGTTCAGTGAGCAGCCAGCTGATCTTTATAGTTCAGTGAGTAGCCAGCTGATCTTTATAGTTCAGTGAGTAGCCAGCTGATCTTTATAGTTCAGTGAGTAGCCAGCTGATCTTTATAGTTCAGTGAGCAGCCAGCTGATCTTTATAGTTCAGTGAGTAGCCAGCTGATCTTTATAGTTCAACTTTAGCCAACTTGGATCTAGTACTGAACAGATATGAACTTAACAATTTCAGGTCCTGGGCTGGCGTGGTTACACGTGAGACATAAAAAGGGTAACTTCTCTATTCCAGTAAAATAATGTCTCAGTAGTCTGTGTCCATATGACCGATTCTGTTGGACCAAACCTCAAATGCAAATACCGAGTTGGCGTAACAGTGCGGTCGTGTACTTTGTAGTGTGTCGGTGTAAATAGCCTGTTTTGTTTTTTGTCTCTTTCATATATATTTCTCAATCACACTTTTCATCCTTCTACTAAATCTATTTTCCTGCAACCCGCCTCCCCCGGGTTCTATTATTTATTTTACCTTTTTATCCAGAACCTCTAGTTAAAACTAGCCAGCTAACTAGCTACTTGCAATTAGCGGTTTTCACCATTGTCCGTGGCCTGCACTACCTACCAGCCAGCTCTAGCCTGGACTATTATCGGCCAGTCTGCACAGCGTGCTATCGACCAAGAACATATCGGATTTTCTGCCGGAATCACTGGACCTTAACACCGGATCATCGCAACTAGCTAGCTGCAACAGAATGGATGTTGTTGGCTAATCACCACCGCCCCCGAAGCAAGCACCAGTTAGCCTTGAGCTAGCCTCGAGCCAGGCCCATCTCCCGGCTATCTACCTCTCTGTCAACCGGACGGGACCTCCTAGTGTCGACACGGAGCCCCGCCGATCCATCACGACTGGTCTGCCGACATAATCGTCTGATGTGGTTTCAACAGGCTTCCCGTTGCGACGACCACGAAGATCCATCTTCTATCCCCGGCCCGCTAGCAATCAACAGCCGTGCTTCCTGCTCGCCTGTGCTGTAGCAGCCATTCAAACTGCTCCTGGTCTCACCTATTGCTGTTCACTGGACCTTATGATCACTCAGCTGCACAGCTGATGCCTGCTGGACTGTTCCTTTACACGGTACCCCATCCTGTTTATCTGTTTAGCCTCAGCCAAAACTTTCGTCGCAATTACCAGTTGTTGTCTTAGCTCTCTCGAATAACACCTGTGCTTTATGCCTCTCTCCCATGTCAATATGCCTTGCTTATTGCTGTTTCGGTTATTTCTTATTGTACTATTTCACTGTAGATCCCCCAGCCCAGCTCAACCTGCCTTAGATAGCTCCTTTGTCCCACCCCCCATACATGCGGAGACCGGCTCAATCTGTGCCTCCAGTGATGCTATCTCGTTCATCGTTACCCAACGCTTAGGTTTACCTCCACTGTACTCATATCCTTCCATATCCTTGTCTGTACATAATGCCCTGAATCTTTTCTACAACACCCGGAAATCTGCCCCTTTTATTCTCTGTACCCAACGCACTAGAAGACCAGTTCTTAAAGCCTTTAGCCATATCCTTATTCTACTCCTCCTCTGTTCCTCTGGTGATGTAGAGGCTAACCCAGGCCCTGCAGCCCCCAGTATCACTCCTACTCCCCAGGCGCTATCATTTGTTGACTTCTGTAACCGTAAAAGCCTTGGTTTTTTGCATGTTAACATCAGAAGTCTCCTCCCTAAGTTTGAGTTATTCACTGCGTTAGCACACTCCGCCAACCCTGATGTTCTAGCAGTGTCTGAATCCTGGCTTAGGAAGACACCGAAAACTCTGAAATGTCCATCCCCAACTACAACATTTTCCGTCTAGATAGAACTGCCAAAGGGGGCGGAGTTGCAGTCTAATGTGGAGAGAGCCTGCAGAGCTCTATCATACTATCCAGGTCTGTGCCCAAACAGTTTGAGCTTCTACTTCTAAAAATGTGGTTCTTCTTGAGCCACTCCTTTGTTGCCTTGGCTGTGTGTTTTGGGTCATTGTCATGCTGGAATACCCATCCACGACCCATTTTCAATGCCTTGGCTGAGGGAAGGAGGTTCTCACCCAAGATTTGACGGTACATGGCCCCGTCCATCGTCCCTTTGATGCAGTAAAGTTGTCCTGTCCCCTTAGCAGAAAAAAACCCCCAAAGCATAATGTTTCCACCTCCATGTTTGACGGCGAGTTGAGTTGATGCCAAAGAGCTCGATTTTGGTCTCATCTGACCACAACACTTTCACCCAGTTCTCCTCTGAATCATTCAGATGTTCATTGGCAAACTTCAGACGGGCATGTATATGTGCTTTCTTGAGCAGGAGGACCTTGCGGGCGCTGCAGGATTTCAGTCCTTCACGGCGTAGTGTGTTACCAATTGTTTTCTTGGTGACTATGGTCCCAGCTGCCTTGAGATCATTGACAAGCTCCTCCCGTGTAGTTCTGGGCTGATTCCTCACCGTTCTCATGATCATTGCAACTCCACGAGGTGAGATCTTGCATGGAGCCAGAAATCTTTCTGATTTGAGAGGGGGTCAAATACTTATTTCCCTCATTAAAATGCAAATCAATTTACAACATTTGACATGCGTTTTTCTGGATTTTTTGGTTGTTATTCTGTCTCTCACTATTCAAATAAACCTACCATTAAAATTATAGACTGATCATTTCTTTGTCAGTGGGCAAACGTACAAAATCAGCAGGGGGATCAAATACTTCTTTCCCTAACTGTATATATATATATATATATATATATATATATATATATATATATATATATATATATATATATATATATATATATCACACATACAGTGGGGGGAAAAAAGTATTTAGTCAGCCACCAATTGTGCAAGTTCTCCCACTTAAAAAGATGAGAGGCCTGTAATTTTCATCATAGGTACACGTCAACTATGACAGACAAAATGAAATAATTTTTTTTCCAGAAAATCACTGTAGGATTTTTTATGAATTTATTTGCAAATGATGGTGGAAAATAAGTATTTGGTCAATAACAAAAGTTTCTCAATACTTTGTTATATACCCTTTGTTGGCAATGACACAGGTCAAACATTTTCTGTAAGTCTTCACAAGGTTTTCACACACTGTTGCTGGTATTTTGGCCCATTCCTCCATGCAGATCTCCTCTAGAGCAGTGATGTTTTGGGGCTGTCGCTGGGCAACACGGACTTTCCACTCCCTCCAAAGATTTTCTATGGGGTTGAGATCTGGAGACTGGCTAGGCCACTCCAGGACCTTGAAATGCTTCTTACGAAGCCACTCCTTCGTTGCCCGGGCGGTGTGTTTGGGATCATTGTCATGCTGAAAGACCCAGCCACGTTTCAACTTCAATGCCCTTGCTGATGGAAGGAGGTTTTCACTCAAAATCTCACGATACATGGCCCCATTCATTCTTTCCTTTACACGGATCAGTCGTCCTGGTCCCTTTGCAGAAAAACAGCCCCAAAGCATGATATTTCCACCCCCATGCTTCACAGTAGGTATGGTGTTCTTTGGATGCAACTCAGCATTCTTTGTCCTCCAAACACGACGAGTTGAGTTTTTACCAAAAAGTTCTATTTTGGTTTCATCTGACCATATGACATTCTCCCAATCCTCTTCTGGATCATCCAAATGCACTCTAGCAAACTTCAGACGGGCCTGGACATGTACTGGCTTAAGCAGGGGGACACGTCTTGAACTGCAGGATTTGAGTCCCTGGCGGCGTAGTGTGTTACTGATGGTAGGCTTTGTTACTTTTGTCCCAGCTCTCTGCAGGTCATTTACTAGGTCCCCCCGTGTGGTTCTGGGATTTTTGCTCACCGTTCTTGTGATCATTTTGACCCCACGGGGTGAGATCTTGCGTGGAGCCCCAGATTGAGGGAGATTATCAGTGGTCTTGTATGTCTTCCATTTCCTAATAATTGCTCCCACAGTTGATTTCTTCAAACCAAGCTGCTTACCTATTGCAGATTCAGTCTTCCCAGCCTGGTGCAGGTCTACAATTTTGATTCTGGTGTCCTTTGACAGCTCTTTGGTCTTGGCCATAGTGGAGTTTGAGGTTGTGGACAGGTGTCTTTTATACTGATAACAAGTTCAAACAGGTGCCATTAATACAGGTAACGAGTGGAGGACAGAGGAGCCTCTTAAAGAAGAAGTCACAGGTCTGTGAGAGCCAGAAATCGTGCTTGTTTGTAGGTGACCAAATACTTATTTTCCACCATAATTTGCAAATAAACTCATTAAAAATCCTAAAATGTGATTTTCTGGGAAAAAAAATCTCAATTTGTCTGTCATAGTTGACGTGTACCTATGATGAAAATTACAGGCCTCTCTTATCTTTTTAAGTTTGAGAACTTGCACAATTGGTGGCTGACTAAATACGTTTTCCCCCCACTGTACACTACCAGTCAAAAGTTTGGACACACCTACTCATTTAAGGGTTTTTCTTTATTTTCTACATTGTAGAATAATATTGAAGACATCAAAACTATGAAATATCACATATGGAATCATGTAATAACCAACAAAGTGTTAAACAAATCAAAATATATTTTATATTTGAGATTCTTCAAATAGCCGCCCTTTGCCTTGATGACAGCTTTGCACACTCTTGGCATTCTCTCAACCAGCTTCACCTGGAATGCTTTTCCAACAGTCTTGAAGGAGTTCCCACATATGCTGAGCACTTGTTGGCTGCTTTTCCTTCACTCTGCGGTCCGACTCATCCCAAACCATCTCAATTTGGTTGAGGTCGGGTGATTGTGGAGGCCAGGTCATCTGATGCAGCACTCCATCACTCTCCTTCTTGGTAAAATAGCCCTTACACAGCCTGGAGGTGTGTTGGTTCATTGTCCTGTTAAAAAACTAATGATAGTCCCACTAAGTCCAAACCAGATGGGATGGCGTATCGCTGCAGAATGCTGTGGTAGCCATGCTGGTTAAGTGTGCCTTGAATTCTAAATAAATCAGTGTCACCAGCAAAGCACCCTCACACCATAACACCTCCTCCTCCATGCTTTATGGTGGGAACTACACATGTGGATATCATCCGTTCACCCACACCGCGTCTCACAAAGACACGGCGGTTTGAACCAAAAATCTCCAATTTGGACTCCAGGCCAAAGGACAAATTTCCACCGGTCTAATGTCCATTGCTCATGTTTCTTGGCCCAAGCAGGTCTCTTCTTCTTATTGGTGTCCTTTAGTAGTGGTTTCTTTGCAGCAATTCGACCATGAAGGCCTGATTTACACAGTCCCCTCAACATGTTGAGATGTGTCTGACTTGAACTCTGTGAAGCATTTATTTGGGCTGTAATTTCTGAGGCTGGTAACTCTAATGAACTTATCCTCTGCAGCAGAGGTAATTCTGGGTCTTCCTTTCCTGTGGCGGTCCTCATGAGAGCCAGTTTCATCATAGCACTTGATGGTTTTTGCAACTGCACTTGAAGAAACTTGAACTTGAAATGTTCAGTATTGACTGAGTAATGATGGACTGTCGTTTCTCTTTGCTTATTTGAGCTGTTCTTGCCATAATACGGACTTGGTCTTTTACCAAATAGGGTATACTTCTGTATATTTAGTGACAATGACTGAGGGCCAGAGAAATATGGTGAAGAGGTCACAGAGAAAGACTAGGAAGTACTGTAGCATAGCCTTTGGTTTAGTTTCAACAGAGGATGCAGAAAGACAACAATATCATGCAGGTGACAGTGGTTGTTGCCAGGGTTAGGGCTAGGGTTAGGGTTAGTCACCAGAGGCATCTGCCAGGCTGTGGCTGCGTGTGAAATGATGTTATTCCCTATATATGTTGTTCCCTACCTTTAGCACCCTACTTTTGACCTGAGCCTAGTGTCCCATTGGGGATATAGCCTGGGTCTCTGGACTACACACCACTCTAACCCTAACCCTAACCCTAGCCTGGGTCTCTGGACTACACACCACTCTAACCCTAACCCTAGCCTGGGTCTCTGGACTACACATCACTCTAACCCTAGCCTGGGTCTCTGGACTACACACCACTCTAACCCTAACCCTAACCCTAGCCTGGGTCTCTGGACTACACACCACTCTAACCCTAGCCTGGGTCTCTGGACTACACACCACTCTAACCCTAACCCTAGCCTGGGTCTCTGGACTACACACCACTCTAACCCTAGCCTGGGTCTCTGGACTACACACCACTCTAACCCTAACCCTAGCCTGGGTCTCTGGACTACACACCACCCTAACCCTAACCCTAGCCTGGGTCTCTGGACTACACACCACTCTAACCCTAACCCTAGCCTGGGTCTCTGGACTACACACCACTCTAACCCTAACCCTAGCCTGGGTCTCTGGACTACACACCACTCTAACCCTAACCCTAACCCTAGCCTGGGTCTCTGGACTACACACCACTCTAACCCTAGCCTGGGTCTCTGGACTACACACCACTCTAACCCTAACCCGGGTCTCTGGACTACACACCACTCTAACCCTAACCCGGGTCTCTGGACTACACACCACTCTAACCCTAACCCTAACCCTAGCCTGGGTCTCTGGACTACACACCACTCTAACCCTAACCCTAGCCTGGGTCTCTGGACTACACACCACTCTAACCCTAGCCTGAGTCTCTGGACTACACACCACTCTAACCCTAACCCTAGCCTGGGTCTCTGGACTACACACCACTCTAACCCTAACCCTAGCCTGGGTCTCTGGACTACACACCACTCTAACCCTAGCCTGGGTCTCTGGACTACACACCACTAACCCTAACCCTAGCCTGGGTCTCTGGACTACACACCACTCTAACCCTAACCCTAGCCTGGGTCTCTAGACTACACACCACTCTAACCCTAGCCTGGGTCTCTGGACTACACACCACCCTAACCCTAGCCTGGGTCTCTGGACTACACACCACTCTAACCCTAACCCTAGCCTGGGTCTCTGGACTACACACCACTCTAACCCTAACCCTAACCCTAGCCTGGGTCTCTGGACTACACACCACTCTAACCCTAACCCTAGCCTGGGTCTCTGGACTACACACCACCCTAACCCTAACCCTAGCCTGGGTCTCTGGACTACACACCACTCTAACCCTAACCCTAGCCTGGGTCTCTGGACTACACACCACTCTAACCCTAACCTGGGTCTCTGGACTACACACCACTCTAACCCTAACCTGGGTCTCTGGACTACACACCACTCTAACCCTAACCCTAGCCTGGGTCTCTGGACTACACACCACCCTAACCCTAGCCTGGGTCTCTGGACTACACACCACTCTAACCCTAACCCCAGCCTGGGTCTCTGGACTACACACCACTCTAACCCTAACCCTAGCCTGGGTCTCTGGACTACACACCACTCTAACCCTAACCCCTAACCTAGCCTGGGTCTCTGGACTACACACCACTCTAACCCTAGCCTGGGTCTCTGGACTACACACCACTCTAACCCTAACCCTAGCCTGGGTCTCTGGACTACACACCACTCTAACCCTAACCCTAGCCTGGGTCTCTGGACTACACACCACTCTAACCCCTAACCCTAGCCTGGGTCTCTGGACTACACACCACTCTAACCCCTAGCCTGGGTCTCTGGACTACACACCACTCTAACCCTAGCCTGGGTCTCTGGACTACACACCACTCTAACCCTAACCCTAGCCTGGGTCTCTGGACTACACACCACACCACTCTAACCCTAGCCTGGGTCTCTGGACTACACACCACTCTAACCCTAACCCTAGCCTGGGTCTCTGGACTACACACCACTCTAACCCTAACCCTAGCCTGGGTCTCTGGACTACACACCACTCTAACCCTAACCCTAGCCTGGGTCTCTGGACTACACACCACTCTAACCCTAACCCTAGCCTGGGTCTCTGGACTACACACCACTCTAACCCTAACCCTAGCCTGGGTCTCTGGACTACACACCACTCTAACCCTAACCCTAACCCTAGCCTGGGTCTCTGGACTACACACCACTCTAACCCTAGCCTGGGTCTCTGGACTACACACCACTCTAACCCTAACCCTAGCCTGGGTCTCTGGACTACACACCACTCTAACCCTAACCCTAGCCTGGGTCTCTGGACTACACACCACTCTAACCCTAACCCTAGCCTGGGTCTCTGGACTACACACCACTCTAACCCTAACCCTAGCCTGGGTCTCTGGACTACACACCACCCTAACCCTAACCCTAGCCTGGGTCTCTGGACTACACACCACTCTAACCCTAACCCTAGCCTGGGTCTCTGGACTACACACCACCCTAACCCTAGCCTGGGTCTCTGGACTACACACCACTCTAACCCTAACCCTAGCCTGGGTCTCTGGACTACACACCACTCTAACCCTAGCCTGGGTCTCTGGACTACACACCACTCTAACCCTAACCCTAGCCTGGGTCTCTGGACTACACACCACTCTAACCCTAACCTGGGTCTCTGGACTACACACCACCCTAACCCTAGCCTGGGTCTCTGGACTACACACCACTCTAACCCTAACCCTAGCCTGGGTCTCTGGACTACACACCACTCTAACCCTAACCCTAGCCTGGGTCTCTGGACTACACACCACTCTAACCCTAACCCTAACCCGGGTCTCTGGACTACACACCACTCTAACCCTAACCCTAGCCTGGGTCTCTGGACTACACACCACTCTAACCCTAACCCTAGCCTGGGTCTCTGGACTACACACCACTCTAACCCTAACCCTAGCCTGGGTCTCTGGACTACACACCACTCTAACCCTAACCCTAGCCTGGGTCTCTGGACTACACACCACTCTAACCCTAACCCTAGCCTGGGTCTCTGGACTACACACCACTCTGACCAAACATGCAAACTGCAGTTCTTGTACATAAAAAAAAAAATGCTACGCTGCCCTTTTTCCAATTCAATGGTTACAGAATGCATTTCAGCACATACAACACATTGCAGCCTTTGCCTTGTAATGTAGAACTGTTTGACCATCGTTATGTTTGGAGGAAAAAGGGGGTGCCTTGCAAGCCGAAGAACACCATCCCAACCGTGAAGCACGGGGGTGGCAGCATCATGCTGTGGGGGTGCTTTGCTGCAGGAGGGACTGGTGCACTTCACAAAATAGATGGCATCATGAGGAAGGAAAATTATGTGGATATATTGAAGCAACATCTCAAGACATCAGTCAGGAAGTTAACGCTTGGTTGCAAATGGGTCTTCCAAATGGACAATGACCCCAAGCATACTTCCAAAGTTGTGGCAAAATGGCTTAAGGACAACAGTCAGCTTGTGGAAGGCTATCCGAAATGTTTGACCCAAGTTAAACAATTTGAAGGCAATGCTACCAAATACTAATTGAGTGTATGTAAACTTCTGACCCACTGGGAATGTGATGAAAGAATGAAAGAAATAAAAGCTGAAATAAATCATTCTCTCTACAATTATTCTGACATTTCACATTCTTAATATAAAGTGGTGATCCTAACTGACCTAAGACAGGGAATTTTTACTAGGATTAAATGTCAGGAATTGTGAAAAACTGAGGTTAAATGTATTTGGCTATGGTGTCTGTAAACTTCCGACTTCAACTGTCCATTATATCCTGACACGGCTAATACAAGTAGCTAAATGTTTCACTAACAAGAGAAAGACAGACCAAAGAAAGAACATTCAACCAAGTTTATTTCTAACAACAAGAGTCTGAAATGTCTACTTCTCCCCCTGCGGCTGGTCCGGCATACTCCTGATGATGTCTGAATCACCTGTTGAGAGAACAATATTACATTTAGCATACAAGATCCAATCAACAGCACAGGTGATATACTTAAAACCAAGCTTTAGTTTGACAGTGTTTAACCCATATGAGTCTAAACTCAGTCTATGCCGGGGAAGGTTCTACTAAGCTATATAGAATTGTTTTAAGGTCATACCAAGGATCATTTTGCTATTTGATTTGGAATTTTAAGACCCCCTGAAGTATCCCAAAAAAGGATTGATTAAAAAAAAGATTTGGGCCTTACTGCTATTAGCCCATACAAACACATTGAATAACAGATTCACTACAGGGAACAGATAGTCCCCAAAACAATAATATAAGTGAAGTTTGTTCTGAAGTGTCTGTCCTGTCTTAGATGTAAGAAAGATCAGGAAACATTTTTCTTCAGGTATTTAACCCCTTATTTTGTCAGTAAACGATTCAAATCAAATTATATTTGTCACATGCACCAAATACTACAGGTATAGACCTTAGAGTGAAAAGCTTACTTACAAGCCCTTAACATTTATTTTTCTTAACTGCATTGTTGGTTAAGTAAACAATAGATAATTAGAAAATAAAAGCAGTAAAATAACAATAAAAATAACAGTAGGGAGGCTATATACAGGGGGTACCGGTACAGAGTCAATGGGAAATAACAGTAGGGAGGCTATATACAGGGGGTACCGGTACAGAGTCAATGGGAAATAACAGTAGCGAGGTTATATACAGGGGGTACCGGTACAGAGGCAATGGGCGGGGGCACCGGTTAGTCGAGGTAATATGTACCTGTAGGTAGAGTTAAAGTGAATATGCATAGATAATAAACAGAGTAGCAGCAGCGTAAAAGAGGGGGGGGGGGACAATGCAAATAGTCCGGGTAGCCATGATTAGCTGTTCAGGAGTCTTATGGCTTGGGGGTAGAAGCTGTTGAGAAGTATTTTGGACCTAGACTTGGCGCTCCAGTACCGCTTGCCGTGCAGTAGCAGAGAGAACATTCTATGACTAGGGTGGCTGGAGTCTGACAATTTTTAGGGCCTTCCTCTGACACCGCCTGGTATAGAGGTACTGGATGGCAGGATGCTTGGCCCCAGTGATGTACTGGGCCGCACGCACTACCCTCTTGCGGTCGGAGGCCAAGCAGTTACCATACCAGGCAGTAATGCAACCAGTCAGGATGCTCTCGATGGTGCAGATGTAGAACTTTGAGGATCTGAGAACCCATGCCAAATCTTTTCAGTCTCCCGAGGGGGAATAGGCTTGGTCGTGCCCTCTTCACGACTGTCTTGGTGTATTTGGACCATGATAGTTTGTTGGTGATGTGGACACCAAGGAACTTGAAGCTCTCAACCTGCTCCACTACAGCCCTGTCGATGAGAATGGGGGCGTGCTCGGTCCTTTTCCTGTAGTCCACAATCATCTCCTTTGTCTTGGTCACGTTGAGGGAGAGGTTGTTATCCTGGCACCACACAGCCAGGTCTCTGACCTCCTCCCTATAGGCTGTCTCATCGTTGTCGGTGATCAGACCTACCACTGTTGTGTCGTCGGCAATCTTAATGATGGTGTTGGAGTCGTGCCTGGCCATGCAGTCATGGGTGAACAGGGAGTACAGGAGGGGACTGAGCACGCACCCCTGAGGGGCCCCTGTGTTGAGGATCAGCGTGGCAGATGTGTTGTTACCTACCCTTACCACCTGGGGGTGGCCCGTCAGGAAGTCCAGGATCCAGTTGCAGAGGGAGGTGTTTAGTTCCAGGATCCTTAGCTTAGTGATGAGCTTTTGAGGGCACTATGGTGTTGAACACTGAGCTGTAGTCAATGAATAGCATTCTCACGTAGGTGTTTCTCTTGTCCAGGTGGGAAAGGGCAGTGTGGAGTGCAATAGAGATTGCATCATCTGTGGATCTGTTGGGGCGGTATGCAGATTGTAGTGGGTCTAGAGTTTCTGGGATAATGGTGTTGATGTGAGCCATGACCAGCCTTTCAAAGCACTTCATGGCTACAGACGTCAGTGCTACGGGTCGGTAGTCATTTAGGCAGGTTATCTTAGTGTTCTTGGGCACAGGGACTATGGTGGTCTGCTTGAAACATGTTGGTATTACAGACTCAGACAGGGAGAGGTTAAAAATGTCAGTGAAGACACTTGCCAGTTGGTCAGCACATGCTCGGAGTACACGTCCTGGTAATCAGTCTGGCCCTGCGGCCTTGTGAATGTTGACCTGCTTAAAAGTCTTACATCGGCTACGGAGAGCGTGATCACATAGTCATCCGGAACAGCTGGTGCTCTCATGCATGCTTCAGTGTTGCTTGCCTCGAAGCGAGCATAGAAGTGGTTTAGCTCGTCTGGAAGTCTTGTGTCACTGGGCAGCTCGCGGCAGTGCTTCCCTTTGTAGTCTGTAATAGTTTTCAAGCCCTGCCACATCCGACGAGCGTCAGAGCCGGTGTAGTACGATTCAATCTTAGTCCTGTATTGACTCTTTGCCTGTTTGATGGTTCGTCGGAGGGCATAGCGGGATTTCTTATAAGCGTCCGGGTTAGGCAAACTATTAGAATTTTAGCAACCGGGAAATGGTGGAGCGATTTCTGTGTAGTGCGTTTAACTTCAGGAGAACTAAGGCATTGTCACCAATGAAGCAGGAAGTAACTGGCTAGAGAGGCCAGTCAGTTCAGGTAAACGCTCCATTGGGCGTTTATCTAGTGAATCACTAGTGCTAGTCAGACCACCAGGCGCAAAAATTCACAACGGGCAAATTTGTGAGCAGCAGTGAAAGAAAAATATCTACACATTCGCGATTACAAAACGATTAAATTAAACATGCTCATGTCATTTGAAAGTAGAGCAGTTTGATACGGTTTATTCTACATTCAGACATTTTCACCATTCTCCTCAGATGTTCATGTCATCTTTGAAAACAATGATAATGTACGGATGAAGACTAAACTGTATCAAACTGCTCACTACTAAAGGATTGTCCAACTCTGCAGACAACAATACATCAACAGAATGGCCGTGGTAAACAGGACACCCAGACACTCACCGGGGTCGATGATGGCCAGTGTGCACACCCTGAAGTACTTTCCGCAGGCTGTGCCCAGCTCGATGTTGTTCCCGCTGTAGTGATGGACGCCAGTCTTGGCCAACATGGCATAGTACTCCACTTCAGACTTCCTGCGGAACCAGAAATACCTTTTAGCAAAGGGTGACCGCAGGAAACGCAGGCAGCAACATTCTGAACAAACCATACATGTTTTTATATATCACCATTCAATTAAACATGATCCTTTTCGGAGTGAGGGGAAAGCAACATGAGCACAAGCTACACTGCAACGTAACATGTTTCCGTTGTGTGAAGGGAGACAACGTAACAGTGATCCACTTCAGTCTAACGCTGTAGTTGTACCGGTTGTTTTCTCAAGGTGTCTGATTGGCTGAATGACCAACTGCAGGTGCAGCCAGTAACACCAAATCATTTTAATGTTCCTCCGGTTCTTACGCACCTGCAAGCAGACCAATACAGGTGCGCCTTTGTGGGAGGACTACATAAAAAAAACATAAGAACGCACAAGCAACACTTGATATAGTTATTTGGTCAATGCAATATGACTTGTTCAATATCTAAATCAATCAATATGACTTATTCAATATCTAATCAATCAATACCTAACTACTGGGCTGGCTTTACTGGGGCCCCATTAGGAAGAAGTCATCATGCCAAGCCTAACTACTGGGCTGGCTTTACTGGGGCCCCATTAGGAAGAAGTCATCATGCCAAGCCTAACTACTGGGCTGGCTTTACTGGGGCCCCATTAGGAAGAAGTCATCATGCCAAGCCTAACTACTGGGCTGGCTTTACTGGGGCCCCATTAGGAAGAAGTCATCATGCCAAGCCTAACTACTGGGCTGGCTTTACTGGGGCCCCATTAGGAAGAAGTCATCATGCCAAGCCTAACTACTGGGCTGGCTTTACTGGGGCCCCATTAGGAAGAAGTCATCATGCCAAGCCTAACTACTGGGCTGGCTTTACTGGGGCCCCATTAGGAAGAAGTCATCATGCCAAGCCTAACTACTGGGCTGGCTTTACTGGGGCCCCATTAGGAAGAAGTCATCATGCCAAGCCTAACTACTGGGCTGGCTTTACTGGGGCCCCATTAGGAAGAAGTCATCATGCCAAGCCTAACTACTGGGCTGGCTTTACTGGGGCCCCCATTAGGAAGAAGTCATCATGCCAAGCCTAACTACTGGGCTGGCTTTACTGGGGCCCCATTAGGAAGAAGTCATCATGCCAAGCCTAACTACTGGGCTGGCTTTACTGGGGCCCCATTAGGAAGAAGTCATCATGCCAAGCCTAACTACTGGGCTGGCTTTACTGGGGCCCCATTAGGAAGAAGTCATCATGCCAAGCCTAACTACTGGGCTGGCTTTACTGGGGCCCCATTAGGAAGAAGTCATCATGCCAAGCCTAACTACTGGGCTGGCTTTACTGGGGCCCCATTAGGAAGAAGTCATCATGCCAAGCCTAACTACTGGGCTGGCTTTACTGGGGCCCCATTAGGAAGAAGTCAACATGCCAAGACTAACTACTGGGCTGGCTTTACTGGGGCCCCATTAGGAAGAAGTCATCATGCCAAGACTAACTACTGGGCTGGCTTTACTGGGGCCCCATTAGGAAGAAGTCATCATGCCAAGCCTAACTACTGGGCTGGCTTTACTGGGGCCCCATTAGGAAGAAGTCATCATGCCAAGCCTAACTACTGGGCTGGCTTTACTGGGGGCCCCATTAGGAAGAAGTCATCATGCCAAGCCTAACTACTGGGCTGGCTTTACTGGGGCCCCATTAGGAAGAAGTCATCATGCCAAGCCTAACTACTGGGCTGGCTTTACTGGGGCCCCATTAGGAAGAAGTCATCATGCCAAGCCTAACTACTGGGCTGGCTTTACTGGGGCCCCATTAGGAAGAAGTCATCATGCCAAGCCTAACTACTGGGCTGGCTTTACTGGGGCCCCATTAGGAAGAAGTCATCATGCCAAGCCTAACTACTGGGCTGGCTTTACTGGGGCCCCATTAGGAAGAAGTCATCATGCCAAGCCTAACTACTGGGCTGGCTTTACTGGGAGCCCCATTAGGAAGAAGTCATCATGCCAAGCCTAACTACTGGGCTGGCTTTACTGGGGCCCCATTAGGAAGAAGTCATCATGCCAAGCCTAACTACTGGGCTGGCTTTACTGGGGCCCCATTAGGAAGAAGTCATCATGCCAAGCCTAACTACTGGGCTGGCTTTACTGGGGCCCCATTAGGAAGAAGTCATCATGCCAAGCCTAACTACTGGGCTGGCTTTACTGGGGCCCCATTAGGAAGAAGTCATCATGCCAAGCCTAACTACTGGGCTGGCTTTACTGGGGCCCCATTAGGAAGAAGTCATCATGCCAAGCCTAACTACTGGGCTGGCTTTACTGGGGCCCCATTAGGAAGAAGTCAACATGCCAAGACTAACTACTGGGCTGGCTTTACTGGGGCCCCATTAGGAAGAAGTCATCATGCCAAGACTAACTACTGGGCTGGCTTTACTGGGGCCCCATTAGGAAGAAGTCATCATGCCAAGCCTAACTACTGGGCTGGCTTTACTGGGGCCCCATTAGGAAGAAGTCATCATGCCAAGCCTAACTACTGGGCTGGCTTTACTGGGGCCCCATTAGGAAGAAGTCATCATGCCAAGCCTAACTACTGGGCTGGCTTTACTGGGGCCCCATTAGGAAGAAGTCATCATGCCAAGCCTAACTACTGGGCTGGCTTTACTGGGAGCCCCATTAGGAAGAAGTCATCATGCCAAGCCTAACTACTGGGCTGGCTTTACTGGGGCCCCATTAGAAGAAGTCATCATGCCAAGCCTAACTACTGGGCTGGCTTTACTGGGGCCCCATTAGGAAGAAGTCATCATGCCAAGCCTAACTACTGGGCTGGCTTTACTGGGGCCCCATTAGGAAGAAGTCATCATGCCAAGCCTAACTACTGGGCTGGCTTTACTGGGGCCCCATTAGGAAGAAGTCATCATGCCAAGCCTAACTACTGGGCTGGCTTTACTGGGGCCCCATTAGGAAGAAGTCATCATGCCAAGCCTAACTACTGGGCTGGCTTTACTGGGGCCCCATTAGGAAGAAGTCATCATGCCAAGACTAACTACTGGGCTGGCTTTACTGGGGCCCCATTAGGAAGAAGTCATCATGCCAAGACTAACTACTGGGCTGGCTTTGATCATCCTTTCACGTGGTCTGTTCCACATGGTTCCAGACACTATGGTGGATGAGGGATCTGGGTTGTATTCATTAATCGGATTCCGTTACAAAATGCTTTGCAACGGAACCTGTTAACTATTTACTCTAGGAACCAAACGTGGAAGAGACCTACATGAATTTGTCCAATAGCAACTCTAGTTTTCGTTGCAAAACGTTTTCCATTTGACGTAAAGGTTTTCCATTGCAAAACTTTAGCTCACCAAATGTATCAGTGATAGCTTTAACATCAGCTAATACCGCTAAATAATTGTAATGCAGGCCTTAGTTACCTGAGGGCAGGTGTGTTGTTGGCCAGGATGACCAGCTTGGCTTTGCCCTGGCGGATCATCTTCTGAGACTGCTTGTATCCCAGAACGTATTTACCGCTCTTCATCACCAGCTGGAGACGGGAGTTGATGGACTCCAGGGACTTTTTCTGCCACCAAAGAAACAATTGTGTTAAATGACAAACATTTTGGTGAACTATGAACCAAACATGTTATTTGGTCTTCTAATTGAGATGCATGTGATTTGAGTACATAAAACAAGCTAGTTTATTTCTTCATCCACTATCAACATTCCACAAGCCACCCCGCTGAGTAGATAACTAGTTATACACGCCACCATTGCATTGCAGAAGAGCTGTTAACTAGCTAACTGGATTTATCAAATCAAATTGTATTTGTCACATGGCAGAATACAACAGGTGTAGACCTTACCATGAAATGCTTACTTTACAAGCCCTTAACCAACAATGCAGTTCAAGAAATAGAGTGAAGAAAATATTTACTAAATAAACTAAAGTAAAAAAATAAAATAAAAAGTAACCATAAAATGACATAACAATAACGAGTCTATATACAGGGGGTACCGGTTCCGAGTCAATGTGCGGGGGTACAGGATGGTCGAGGTAATTTGTACATGTAGGTAGGGGTAAAGGGACTATGCATAGATAATAAACAGACATGTAGGTAGGGGTAAAGGGACTATGCATAGATAATAAACAGACATGTAGGTAGGGGTAAAGGGACTATGCATAGATAATAAACAGACATGTAGGTAGGGGTAAAGGGACTATGCATAGATAATAAACAGACATGTAGGTAGGGGTAAAGGGACTATGCATAGATAATAAACAGACATGTAGGTAGGGGTAAAGGGACTATGCATAGATAATAAACAGACATGTAGGTAGGGGTAAAGGGACTATGCATAGATAATAAACAGACATGTAGGTAGGGGGTAAAGGGACTATGCATAGATAATAAACAGACATGTAGGTAGGGGTAAAGGGACTATGCATAGATAATAAACAGACATGTAGGTAGGGGTAAAGGGACTATGCATAGATAATAAACAGACATGTAGGTAGGGGTAAAGGGACTATGCATAGATAATAAACAGACATGTAGGTAGGGGTAAAGGGACTATGCATAGATAATAAACAGACATGTAGGTAGGGGGTAAAGGGACTATGCATAGATAATAAACAGACATGTAGGTAGGGGTAAAGGGACTATGCATAGATAATAAACAGACATGTAGGTAGGGGTAAAGTGACTATGCATAGATAATAAACAGACATGTAGGTAGGGGTAAATGGACTATGCATAGATAATAAACATACATGTAGGTAGGGTTAAAGTGACTATGCATAGATAATAAACAGACATGTAGGTAGGGGTAAAGGGACTATGCATAGATAATAAACAGACATGTAGGTAGGGGTAAAGGGACTATGCATAGATAATAAACAGACATGTAGGTAGGGGTAAAGTGACTATGCATAGATAATAAACAGACATGTAGGTAGGGGGTAAAGTGACTATGCATAGATAATAAACAGACATGTAGGTAGGGGTAAAGGGACTATGCATAGATAATAAACAGACATGTAGGTAGGGGTAAAGGGACTATGCATAGATAATAAACAGACATGTAGGTAGGGGTAAAGGGACTATGCATAGATAATAAACAGACATGTAGGTAGGGGTAAAGGGACTATGCATAGATAACACACATCAGACACAATATTTCCGATGACTGTACTGTTACATAGCGTTTCTTGATTAGCCAACTAAAATGTCAAAATACCCCCAAAGCAATCATTCAACTTGCCGTTTGGCTAACTAGTTAACGAGTTGCTAACCGGCAAGTCGGTGAAGGTTATGATAGAGCTAGCTATCTGGCTAGATTAAGCAAGTTGGCAACAATTAAAGCTAGACATGTCCTGGAAATTAGAAAATGGTAGGTTGGAGCAAGTTAAACATATGTACGGGCCACATCGACAGTTAATAAAAACGTGTAAGCCCAGATAGCACCACGCTGCCACCATGCATGCGTTCACGACAGATCGACTCACCGTCTTCTTTGCGGCCACCATAGCTGCGGTCTAGTCCGTTCTGGCCAACCTGAACACAACATTTAAGATTGGACAATCTTACGTTAGTGATCAACCGGGCGACGTGCACCAAAATGGCCTAAATAGATTTATTTTAAAGAATAAACCCAGAGCTGAACTTACAAGCTTCTCGCTCCAATATGGCCTCAGGAAGAAAGGAAGTCCCAGCGTGCTTTGCGGCCGTTTGGACCCGGAACCGGGGTGGTCCTGCGCAGATTCGCTGATCTGTGAAGAATACATATAAAAGAAAGCCAGTGTGCGCCAGTTGAGGTGATTTGTAGATCAGATCATGTACGCAGCCCGACATGTTATCGCGAGAAAGCAAGGGCCCAATACACTACAGATCTAGAAACAGCTTTTATAATGGAACGTGTGTTTTTACCAACTGGAGGACAAACACAAAACTGATCCTGATCTGCTTTTAGTCTGCTGTTTGTGTAATAATAATGGCACGGAGTCGGAGCGTTGAGTAGACTCAGGAAGAGAGAAGCCCAATTCGGCGGAAAATCTGTCTCCCTCCAGCAAGGAGTTTTTGTATGTTGGTCAATGAGAGTGTCGAATTTGGTCAACAAAAAATGAATGGCTTATTTGCTACGTGAGGTTTATTTGATCTAATAGAAGTTTCGTAATGACTAAGTTGTTAAGAGTGTACTGGAACACCAAGCACCAAGGGTTGTCCTCTGTTACTGCAGGCCGGAGCAGGATTCTGATGGGCTTCAGCTTAAAAGACTTTGACTGGTGCGAACGAAGCACTCCACAGGAAAAACTGAAAATGGATCACTTTGAGTTCCTCTTATGGCATCCGTACTTCAGTGTCATAAACTGAGATGAAATCTGATGGACTCCATTCAAGACTATGTGTCACTCTGATGACCTGATGCACAGAGCATAGTGGAGTGACTATATGTTGAATCAGAATAAGGTCGATGTACGTACCATTGTTGACAGTTGATGTCTTATGTTCTATTTTGTCTTAATTTTATTGGACTTTAAATAACATGTGGGGATTGAAATTGAAAATGATATTGCAAAATTCCCCGTTAGAAAATACATTAAAAGACTAGGTAAAATCCAAGGGAGGAAAGGTTTGACAATGTGAGGCATGTAGAATGGATCGGGTAATGGACAGGTATAGGCTAGTGCTAGTTTCTGCACATATACTGGCAGTAGTGGTGAATAGCTGGTTTGACTTGCATATCCAGCACACTGGCATGTGTAGCAGGATAGCAGTCGTATAGATGTTGGTCAGTGAAATGTTGTTAGTTGTGAGATTTTGTAGTGAGAAAAGGCAGGTGGATCTGTCGGATTCAGAGGAGGTTGAACATTGTACCTGCTTCATTTGGACTTAGTCTCTGAGGGTTACATAGAAACGTACAGTGGTTCATGTTGAAACACACAGCTGTTCTGTGTTAAGAAGGTTGTTTTAACAGTGATGCTCACCTTACTTATTATGCTCACATTGAGGAGCACTCCAATGCCATATTGATTCAATATGACTAGCTAGAGTGCTTTCAGACTTGCTCCCTCTGTGGGATTGGCTGAAAGCAAGTCAAGGTAAATAGAGTTTGTTTGTTTGTAAAACTTCTTACTGCACAGTAATACATCTAGACCATAACTTTCACTCTGATATATCTAGTGCTGCTAACACACAAATACACTCAGGATCTTATTAGAAATCAAATCCGAAATCATTTGGACACACTTTGCACATTCATGATTAGACTGCATCAACTGTTTCAGTGGATGATAATAATGCTATAACATGATTTTGATACTATACTCATATTACAGAATTCATGACTGTGTGAATCAAACTGCACGTCTGCTATGATATGTTTGATATCCTATGTGTTGTCAATGTCAGGGCACACTTGGTTTAATCAATTCCTTTTTTTCTTTTTTTAAATGAAATTAATTTTGACTGAGCTCTCTCCATGTAGTTTGTTTGTTTGGTAGAGCACGGCGCTTGTAACGCCAAGGTAGTGGGTTCGATCCCCGGGACCACCCATACACAAAAATGTATGCACACATGACTGTAAGTCGCTTTGGATAAAAGCGTCTGCTAAATGGCATATTATTATTATTATTATTATTATTATTACTGATATAAGTAGGACACGTGACATCCCGGCAACTTTATATCGGAGTTGTCTCGAGATGGCTATGCATATTCATAGCCATCTACCCTGCAGGGGGGGGGGCTCTGTTCACAAACACAAACAGACCCCACACAGCCCCAGGACAACAACAACAACACAATTAGACCCAACCAAATCATGAGAAAACAAAAAGAGAATTACTTGACACATTGGAAAGAACAAACAAAAAAACAGAGCAAACTAGAATGCTATTTGGCCCTAAACAGAGAGTACACAGTGGCAGAATACCTGACCACTGTGACTGACCCAAACTTAAGGAAAGCTTTGACTATGTACAGACTCAGTGAGCATAGCCTTGCTATTGAGAAAGGCCGCCGTAGGCAGACCTGGCTCTCAAGAGAAGACAGGCTATGTGCACACTGCCCACAAAATGAGGTGGAAACTGAGCTGCACTTCCTAACCTCCTGCCAAATGTATGACCATATTAGAGACACATATTTCCCTCAGATTACAGCGATCCACAAAGAATTAGAAAACAAACCCAATTTTGATAAACTCCCTTATCTACTGGGTGAAAAACCACAGTGTGCCATCACAGCTGCAATATTTGTGACCTGTTGCCACAAGAAAAGGGCAACCAGTGAAGAACAAACACCATTGTAAATACAACCCATATTTATGTTTATTTATTTTCCCATTTGTACTTTAACTATTTGCACATTGTTACAACACTGTATATAGACATAATATGACATTTGAAATGTCTTTATTATTTTGGAACTTCTGAGTGTAATGTTTACTGTTAATAATTATTATTTATTTCACGTTTGTTTACTATCTACTTCACTTGCTTTGGCAATGTTAACATACGTTTCCCATGCCAATAAAGCCCTTAAATTGAATTGGAATTGAATTGAGAGATAGAGAGAGACAGAGACAGAGACAGAGACAGAGAGAGAGAGACAGCGAGAGAGAGAGAGAGGAGAGAGAGACAGAGAGGGGAGAGAGAGACAGAGAGAGAGAGAGAGAGAGGGGAGAGAGGTATATACATAGAGGGGAGAGAGAGACAGAGAGAGAGAGAGATATAGAGGGGAGAGAGAGAGAGGAGAGAGAGAGAGAGAGAGAGAGAGAGAGAGGGGAGAGAGAGATATACATAGAGGGGAGAGAGAGAGAGGTTAGAATCACCATTTGGAAGAGTTTTACATCTTTAATATGAAGTAGATACATAATAAGTAGATACTTGTGGTCAGGGGCGCAACTTTGGTTTTAGAAGTGGGGGGAGATATATATATATATATATTTGATCCAGTTGGATAAACACTCCAAACAGCCTTCCTGAGCGCCCGCATGGTCCCAAAGCACACCGTTGCCTCGTTTTGTATCACATTCCAATGATAAAACTGGGGGGGACATGTGAGAGCAAAGTTACAAGGGTAATCAATTAAAAATACTACTTGCAAACTCAGAGAATGTTGGATGTTTTTCATCTCATGAGAGACGTTATGTCGTCTTATTCTGGAGTCACGAGGAAGTAGATTGAAACTAACAATTAATGATTTGAGGGAGTACAGTGGAATTATCTTCATCATGTTTTGTTTGTAATTAAAATGTTTGGGTAGCTGATTAAGATGTGCTATAGTGAATGTTAACGACATGTACACTTTCTGTCACGACCGTCTGAAGGAGGAGACCAATGCGCAGCGTTGCGAGTGAACATGATGACTTTATTAACTTAAAGCAACCACGAAGAAAACAACAAATGACGATCCGTGAAGTTCTATACTGAATACTACTAACAGCAACAAAGAAACAATAACCCACAACACAAAGTGAACTCACACAGTATAAATATGGCTCCCAATCAGAGATAACGAGCCGACAGCTGACACTCGTTACCTCCGATTGGGAGTCATACGACTAATCAAGAACAATTAACCAAACATAGAAAATGCACAACCAGAAATCCCCAACATAGAAATACACCCAAACAATGAAACTAAACAACCCTGGCTCAAATATCAAGGTCCGTGGAGCCAGAGTGTCACATTACCCCCTAAAGGTGCGACCTCCGGGCGCACCAGCATACAGTCTCGGGAGGGTCTGGGTGGGCGTCTGTCCCTGGTGGCGGCTCTGGCCCAGGTCGTGGTCCCCACCCCACCTTAGTCACTATCCGCTTCCGTATTCCCTTCCTCATGACCACCCCCCCCAACTAAACCCCACTGGATTAGGCGGCACCGGACTACGGGGCAGTACCGGACTAAGGGGCAGTACCTGACTAGATGGCGGATCCTGGCTGGCTGGCTCTGGCGGATCCTGGCGGGGCGGCTCTGGCGGATCCTGGCGGGACGGCTCTGGCGGATCCTGGCTGGACGGCTCTGGCGGATCCTTGCTGGACGGCTCTGGCGGATCCTGGCTGGGACGGCTCTGGCGGATCCTGGCTAGACGGTTCTGGCGGATCCTGGCTGGACAGCTCTGGCGGATCCTGGCTGGACGGCTCTGGCGGATCCTGGCAGGACGGCTCTGGCCGGATCCTGGCTGGCTGACGGATCTGGCGGATCCTGGCGGGCTGACGGATCTGGCTGCTCGTGGCTGGCTGACGGATCTGGCTGCTCATGGCTGGCTGACGGATCTGGCTGCTCGTGGCTGGCTGACGGATCTGGCTGCTCATGGCTGGCTGACGGGTCTGGCTGCTCATGGCTGGCTGACGGGTCTGGCTGCTCATGGCTGGCTGACGGATCTGGCTGCTCATGGCTGGCTGACGGATCTGGCTGCTCATGGCTGGCTGACGGATCCTGGCTGCTCATAGCTGGCTGGACGGATCTGGCTGCTCGTGGCTGGCTGACGGGTCTGGCTGCTCATGGCTGGCGGAAGGCTCTGGCTGATCCTGTCTGGCGGAAGGCTCTGGCTGATCCGGTCTGACGGAAGGCTCTGGCTGCTCCTGTCTGGCGGAAGGCTCTGGCTGCTCCTGTCTGGCGGAAGGCTCTGGCTGCTCCTGTCTGGCGGAAGGCTCTGGCTGATCCTGTCTGGCGGAAGGCTCTGGCTGATCCTGTCTGGCGGAAGGCTCTGGCTGATCCTGTCTGGCGGAGAGCTCTAGCGGCTCCGGTCTGGCGGACGGCTCTGAAGGCTCATGGCAGACGGGCGGCTTTGCAGGCTCAGTACAGACGGGCAGTTCAGACGGCGTTGGGCAGACGGACAGTTCAGACGGCGTTGGGCCGCCGGGCAGTTCAGGCGCCGTTGGGCAGACGGGCAGTTCAGACGGCGTTGGGCAGACGGGCAGTTCAGACGGCGTTGGGCAGACGGGCAGTTCAGGCGCCGTTGGGCAGACGGCCAGTTCAGGCCGGCTGGCGACGCACATCGTGGACCTGGTGCGTAGAGTAGGAACAGGCCGGACCGTACCGGGAACACCCACCACTGGCCTTAACTGGGGATCAAGAACGGACCGGACCAGACTGGGAACACACTTCAGTCTCTCATGCCGTGCCACAACAACTTCCCTCCCTCTACTCGCCAATGGCTCCCGTAATCCGATAGCCTTCTCTCCTTTTCTCCCTGTGGCAGCCTCCTGCTGCCCAGGCGCCCAAGCCATGTGCCCCCCCCCAAAAAATTTTTGGGGAGTAACCACGGGCTTCCAGCCTCGACTCCGCGCTTCCTCTTCATACCACCTCCTCTCGGCTGCAGCTGCCTCCAGCTCTTCACGAGGGCGGTGATATTCCTCCTCAGACCACCTCCTCTCGGCTGCAGCTGCCTCCAGCTCTTCACGAGGGCGATGATGTTCCTCCGGTTGTGCCCAAGGACCCTTTCCAGCCCGAATCTCCTCCCATGTCCAAAAGTCCTTAGGAGGCATCCATAACTCCTGTGTCCAGACCCCTTGCTCCTGGACGCGCTGCTTGGTCCTTTTTTGGTGGGTTATTCTGTCACGACCGTCTGAAGGAGGAGACCAATGCGCAGCGTTGCGAGTGAACATGATGACTTTATTAACTTAAAGCAACCACGAAGAAAACAACAAATGACGATCCGTGAAGTTCTATACTGAATACTACTAACAGCAACAAAGAAACAATAACCCACAACACAAAGTGAACTCACACAGTATAAATATGGCTCCCAATCAGAGATAACGAGCCGACAGCTGACACTCGTTACCTCCGATTGGGAGTCATACGACTAATCAAGAACAATTAACCAAACATAGAAAATGCACAACCAGAAATCCCCAACATAGAAATACACCCAAACAATGAAACTAAACAACCCTGGCTCAAATATCAAGGTCCGTGGAGCCAGAGTGTCACACTTTCTCTTCCAGGAGAATAGGGGTTTCATTATCTCTCTTTGGAATGTTTCCAGAGTCTGTTGTCTTGGGGAGAGGAGTTGGTGAAATTCTGCAGTTTTATAAGTATACAAGTATCCGGATTAGTCCGTAGAAGGGGCTCCCAGATAAGTAAGGTCTGTTCATGTGTGTGTTTTTGGCCTACGGTTTACCATACACACACCCCAGTACGCACACACAACTTACCGGTTATGTTTATGGGTTAGTACCGAAGTATCTTAAAGGGGCACACACATGGAGTTTTCTGAAGTTTTATTTTC
This sequence comes from Coregonus clupeaformis, assembly GCF_020615455.1. Classification (NCBI taxonomy): domain Eukaryota; kingdom Metazoa; phylum Chordata; class Actinopteri; order Salmoniformes; family Salmonidae; genus Coregonus; species Coregonus clupeaformis. The sequence continues at coordinate 640,733 of NW_025533510.1, read as the reverse complement.
TGAGTTTTAGTTAAACACGTGATTTATTTTGATAAGAACTGTACTGAAGACTTACTGTACACCTGGGATACGAAATGTATGAAATGTTTGACTGTTTTTTAATAATTAGTCTACTATAGAATGAAGCACTTCTTTTAAGGGTTTGAATGACCTCTGACATCTATCCTGACTTTCTAGTGTGGTTTGATCACCTTCACTGCCGAGAGAAATTGTGTGAAGCTTTAAAGGTCATATGTGATACTGATTTGAAGGTTATTTGTAATACTGATAATTAGGATGAAGTTTGTAGTTCATAGCCCTATTTGTGATTCGGTCCACGGGGGTCAGAGACGGCTGTCTTAACTCTATTTTCCTATGACCGTATGCATATTTTTATTTATTTATGGAGTTATTATGGATGTTATTTTAAATAGGTTTTTATTTCACCAGTAGTGTTGGAATCACCATCCATTCTGCTGAGGTTTTGGGATTGAAGTTTACACACCTTGAGTGATGTATGTAGGAGTGTATCGAGTGATATGTAGGAGTGTATCGAGTGATGTATGAAGGAGTGTATCGAGTGATGTATGAAGGAGTGTATCGAGTGATGTATGTAGGAGTGTATCGAGTGATGTATGTAGGAGTGTATCGAGTGATGTATGTAGGAGTGTATCGAGTGATGTATGTAGGAGTGTATCGAGTGATGTATGAAGGAGTGTATCGAGTGATGTATGTAGGAGTGTATCGAGTGATGTATGTAGGAGTGTATCGAGTGATATGTAGGAGTGTATCGAGTGATGTATGTAGGAGTGTATCAAGTGATGTATGTAGGAGTGTATCGAGTGATGTATGAAGGAGTGTATCGAGTGATGTATGTAGGAGTGTATCGAGTGATGTATGTAGGAGTGTATCGAGTGATATGTAGGAGTGTATCGAGTGATGTATGAAGGAGTGTATCGAGTGATGTATGAAGGAGTGTATCGAGTGATGTATGAAGGAGTGTATCGAGTGATGTATGTAGGAGTGTATCGAGTGATGTATGAAGGAGTGTATCGAGTGATGTATGTAGGAGTGTATCGAGTGATGTAAGTAGGAGTGTATCGAGTGATGTATGAAGGAGTGTATCGAGTGATGTATGAAGGAGTGTATCGAGTGATGTATGAAGGAGTGTATCGAGTGATGTATGAAGGAGTGTATCGAGTGATGTATGTAGGAGTGTATCGAGTGATATATGAAGGAGTGTATCGAGTGATGTATGAAGGAGTGTATCGAGTGATGTATGAAGGAGTGTATCGAGTGATATATGTAGGAGTGTATCGAGTGATATATGAAGGAGTGTATCGAGTGATGTATGAAGGAGTGTATCGAGTGATATGTAGGAGTGTATCGAGTGATGTAAGTAGGAGTGTATCGAGTGATGTATGAAGGAGTGTATCGAGTGATATATGTAGGAGTGTATCGAGTGATATATGAAGGAGTGTATCGAGTGATGTATGAAGGAGTGTATCGAGTGATATGTAGGAGTGTATCGAGTGATGTATGTAGGAGTGTATCGAGTGATGTATGTAGGAGTGTATCGAGTGATGTATGAAGGAGTGTATCGAGTGATGTATGTAGGAGTGTATCGAGTGATGTATGTAGGAGTGTATCGAGTGATGTATGAAGGAGTGTATCGAGTGATGTATGTAGGAGTGTATCGAGTGATGTATGAAGGAGTGTATCGAGTGATGTATGAAGCTCAGTTGATAGAGCATGGCATTTGCAACGCCAGGGTTGTGGGTTCGATTCCCACGGGGGGCCAGTATGAAAAAATATATATATATATATATATATATATATATATATATATATATATATATATATATATAGAGGCAAAGTGTAAGTCGACTAACTGTAAGTCGCTCTGGATAAGAGCGTCTGCTAAATGACTAAAAAATAAATAATAATAATCTACTGACAGTAGATTAGGGTTCTTAGAACTGTCCTGTATCTGTGTTAACGCTGACAGTAGATTAGGGTTCTTAGAACTGTCCTGTATCTGTGTTAACGCTGACAGTAGATTAGGGTTCTTAGAACTGTCCTGTATCTGTGTTAACGCTGACAGTAGATTAGGGTTCTTAGAACTGTCCTGTATCTGTGTTAACGCTGACAGTAGATTAGGGTTCTTAGAACTGTCCTGTATCTGTGTTAACGCTGACAGTAGATTAGGGTTCTTAGAACTGTCCTGTATCTGTGTTAACGCTGACAGTAGATTAGGGTTCTTAGAACTGTCCTGTATCTGTGTTAACGCTGACAGTAGATTAGGGTTCTTAGAACTGTCCTGTATCTGTGTTAACGCTGACAGTAGATTAGGGTTCTTAGAACTGTCCTGTATCTGTGTTAACGCTGACAGTAGATTAGGGTTCTTAGAACTGTCCTGTATCTGTGTTAACGCTGGCACAGTAGATTAGGGTTCTTAGAACTGTCCTGTGTCTGTGTTAACGCTGACAGTAGATTAGGGTTCTTAGAACTGTCCTGTATCGGTGTTAACGCTGACAGTAGATTAGGGTTCTTAGAACTGTCCTGTGTCGGTGTTAACGCTGACAGTAGATTAGGTTCTTAGAACTGTCCTGTGTCGGTGTTAACGCTGACAGTAGATTAGGGTTCTTAGAACTGTCCTGTATCTGTGTTAACGCTGACAGTAGATTAGGGTTCTTAGAACTGTCCTGTATCTGTGTTAACGCTGACAGTAGATTAGGGTTCTTAGAACTGTCCTGTGTCTGTGTTAACGCTGACAGTAGATTAGGGTTCTTAGAACTGTCCTGTATCTGTGTTAACGCTGACAGTAGATTAGGGTTCTTAGAACTGTCCTGTGTCGGTGTTAACGCTGACAGTAGATTAGGGTTCTTAGAACTGTCCTGTATCTGTGTTAACGCTGACAGTAGATTAGGGTTCTTAGAACTGTCCTGTATCTGTGTTAACGCTGACAGTAGATTAGGGTTCTTAGAACTGTCCTGTGTCTGTGTTAACGCTGACAGTAGATTAGGGTTCTTAGAACTGTCCTGTGTCTGTGTTAACGCTGACAGTAGATTAGGGTTCTTAGAACTGTCCTGTGTCTGTGTTAACGCTGACAGTAGATTAGGGTTCTTAGAACTGTCCTGTGTCTGTGTTAACGCTGACAGTAGATTAGGGTTCTTAGAACTGTCCTGTATCGGTGTTAACGCTGACAGTAGATTAGGGTTCTTAGAACTGTCCTGTATCGGTGTTAACGCTGACAGTAGATTAGGGTTCTTAGAACTGTCCTGTATCGGTGTTAACGCTGACAGTAGATTAGGGTTCTTAGAACTGTCCTGTGTCGGTGTTAACGCTGACAGTAGATTAGGGTTCTTAGAACTGTCCTGTGTCGGTGTTAACGCTGACAGTAGATTAGGGTTCTTAGAACTGTCCTGTGTCTGTGTTAACGCTGACAGTAGATTAGGGTTCTTAGAACTGTCCTGTGTCGGTGTTAACGCTGACAGTAGATTAGGGTTCTTAGAACTGTCCTGTGTCGGTGTTAACGCTGACAGTAGATTAGGGTTCTTAGAACTGTCCTGTGTCTGTGTGACGCTGACAGTAGATTAGGGTTCTTAGAACTGTCCTGTATCTGTGTTAACGCTGACAGTAGATTAGGGTTCTTAGAACTGTCCTGTATCTGTGTTAACGCTGACAGTAGATTAGGGTTCTTAGAACTGTCCTGTGTCTGTGTTAACGCTGACAGTAGATTAGGGTTCTTAGAACTGTCCTGTGTCTGTGTTAACGCTGACAGTAGATTAGGGTTCTTAGAACTGTCCTGTGTCTGTGTTAACGCTGACAGTAGATTAGGGTTCTTAGAACTGTCCTGTGTCTGTGTTTAACGCTGACAGTAGATTAGGGTTCTTAGAACTGTCCTGTGTCTGTGTTAACGCTGACAGTAGATTAGGGTTCTTAGAACTGTCCTGTATCTGTGTTAACGCTGACAGTAGATTAGGGTTCTTAGAACTGTCCTGTGTCTGTGTTAACGCTGACAGTAGATTAGGGTTCTTAGAACTGTCCTGTATCTGTGTTGACGCTGACAGTAGATTAGGGTTCTTAGAACTGTCCTGTGTCTGTGTTGACGCTGACAGTAGATTAGGGTTCTTAGAACTGTCCTGTGTCTGTGTTGACGCTGACAGTAGATTAGGGTTCTTAGAACTGTCCTGTATCTGTGTTGACGCTGACAGTAGATTAGGGTTCTTAGAACTGTCCTGTGTCTGTGTTGACGCTGACAGTAGATTAGGGTTCTTAGAACTGTCCTGTGTCTGTGTTGACGCTGACAGTAGATTAGGGTTCTTAGAACTGTCCTGTGTCTGTGTTGACGCTGACAGTAGATTAGGGTTCTTAGAACTGTCCTGTGTCTGTGTTGACGCTGACAGTAGATTAGGGTTCTTAGAACTGTCCTGTATCTGTGTTAACGCTGACAGTAGATTAGGGTTCTTAGAACTGTCCTGTATCTGTGTTGACGCTGACAGTAGATTAGGGTTCTTAGAACTGTCCTGTGTCTGTGTTGACGCTGACAGTAGATTAGGGTTCTTAGAACTGTCCTGTGTCTGTGTTGACGCTGACAGTAGATTAGGGTTCTTAGAACTGTCCTGTGTCTGTGTTGACGCTGACAGTAGATTAGGGTTCTTAGAACTGTCCTGTGTCTGTGTTGACGCTGACAGTAGATTAGGGTTCTTAGAACTGTCCTGTGTCTGTGTTGACGCTGACAGTAGATTAGGGTTCTTAGAACTGTCCTGTGTCTGTGTTAACGCTGACAGTAGATTAGGGTTCTTAGAACTGTCCTGTATCTGTGTTAACGCTGACAGTAGATTAGGGTTCTTAGAACTGTCCTGTATCTGTGTTAACGCTGACAGTAGATTAGGGTTCTTAGAACTGTCCTGTATCTGTGTTGACGCTGACAGTAGATTAGGGTTCTTAGAACTGTCCTGTATCTGTGTTGACGCTGACAGTAGATTAGGGTTCTTAGAACTGTCCTGTATCTGTGTTGACGCTGACAGTAGATTAGGGTTCTTAGAACTGTCCTGTATCTGTGTTGACGCTGACAGTAGATTAGGGTTCTTAGAACTGTCCTGTATCTGTGTTGACGCTGACAGTAGATTAGGGTTCTTAGAACTGTCCTGTATCTGTGTTGACGCTGACAGTAGATTAGGGTTCTTAGAACTGTCCTGTATCTGTGTTGACGCTGACAGTAGATTAGGGTTCTTAGAACTGTCCTGTATCTGTGTTGACGCTGACAGTAGATTAGGGTTCTTAGAACTGTCCTGTGTCTGTGTTGACGCTGACAGTAGATTAGGGTTCTTAGAACTGTCCTGTGTCTGTGTTGACGCTGACAGTAGATTAGGGTTCTTAGAACTGTCCTGTATCTGTGTTGACGCTGACAGTAGATTAGGGTTCTTAGAACTGTCCTGTGTCTGTGTTAACGCTGACAGTAGATTAGGGTTCTTAGAACTGTCCTGTGTCTGTGTTGACGCTGACAGTAGATTAGGGTTCTTAGAACTGTCCTGTGTCTGTGTTAACGCTGACAGTAGATTAGGGTTCTTAGAACTGTCCTGTGTCTGTGTTGACGCTGACAGTAGATTAGGGTTCTTAGAACTGTCCTGTGTCTGTGTTGACGCTGACAGTAGATTAGGGTTCTTAGAACTGTCCTGTGTCTGTGTTGACGCTGACAGTAGATTAGGGTTCTTAGAACTGTCCTGTGTCTGTGTTGACGCTGACAGTAGATTAGGGTTCTTAGAACTGTCCTGTATCTGTGTTGACGCTGACAGTAGATTAGGGTTCTTAGAACTGTCCTGTATCTGTGTTGACGCTGACAGTAGATTAGGGTTCTTAGAACTGTCCTGTATCTGTGTTGACGCTGACAGTAGATTAGGGTTCTTAGAACTGTCCTGTATCTGTGTTGACGCTGACAGTAGATTAGGGTTCTTAGAACTGTCCTGTATCTGTGTTGACGCTGACAGTAGATTAGGGTTCTTAGAACTGTCCTGTATCTGTGTTAACGCTGACAGTAGATTAGGGTTCTTAGAACTGTCCTGTATCTGTGTTAACGCTGACAGTAGATTAGGGTTCTTAGAACTGTCCTGTGTCTGTGTTGACGCTGACAGTAGATTAGGGTTCTTAGAACTGTCCTGTATCTGTGTTAACGCTGACAGTAGATTAGGGTTCTTAGAACTGTCCTGTGTCTGTGTTGACGCTGACAGTAGATTAGGGTTCTTAGAACTGTCCTGTATCTGTGTTAACGCTGACAGTAGATTAGGGTTCTTAGAACTGTCCTGTATCTGTGTTGACGCTGACAGTAGATTAGGGTTCTTAGAACTGTCCTGTGTCTGTGTTAACGCTGACAGTAGATTAGGGTTCTTAGAACTGTCCTGTGTCTGTGTTGACGCTGACAGTAGATTAGGGTTCTTAGAACTGTCCTGTATCTGTGTTAACGCTGACAGTAGATTAGGGTTCTTAGAACTGTCCTGTGTCTGTGTTGACGCTGACAGTAGATTAGGGTTCTTAGAACTGTCCTGTATCTGTGTTGACGCTGACAGTAGATTAGGGTTCTTAGAACTGTCCTGTATCTGTGTTGACGCTGACAGTAGATTAGGGTTCTTAGAACTGTCCTGTATCTGTGTTGACGCTGACAGTAGATTAGGGTTCTTAGAACTGTCCTGTATCTGTGTTAACGCTGACAGTAGATTAGGGTTCTTAGAACTGTCCTGTATCTGTGTTAACGCTGACAGTAGATTAGGGTTCTTAGAACTGTCCTGTATCTGTGTTAACGCTGACAGTAGATTAGGGTTCTTAGAACTGTCCTGTATCTGTGTTAACGCTGACAGTAGATTAGGGTTCTTAGAACTGTCCTGTATCTGTGTTAACGCTGACAGTAGATTAGGGTTCTTAGAACTGTCCTGTATCTGTGTTAACGCTGACAGTAGATTAGGGTTCTTAGAACTGTCCTGTATCTGTGTTAACGCTGACAGTAGATTAGGGTTCTTAGAACTGTCCTGTATCTGTGTTGACGCTGACAGTAGATTAGGGTTCTTAGAACTGTCCTGTATCTGTGTTAACGCTGACAGTAGATTAGGGTTCTTAGAACTGTCCTGTATCTGTGTTAACGCTGACAGTAGATTAGGGTTCTTAGAACTGTCCTGTATCTGTGTTGACGCTGACAGTAGATTAGGGTTCTTAGAACTGTCCTGTATCTGTGTTAACGCTGACAGTAGATTAGGGTTCTTAGAACTGTCCTGTATCTGTGTTGACGCTGACAGTAGATTAGGGTTCTTAGAACTGTCCTGTATCTGTGTTGACGCTGACAGTAGATTAGGGTTCTTAGAACTGTCCTGTATCTGTGTTGACGCTGACAGTAGATTAGGGTTCTTAGAACTGTCCTGTATCTGTGTTAACGCTGACAGTAGATTAGGGTTCTTAGAACTGTCCTGTATCTGTGTTAACGCTGACAGTAGATTAGGGTTCTTAGAACTGTCCTGTATCTGTGTTAACGCTGACAGTAGATTAGGGTTCTTAGAACTGTCCTGTATCTGTGTTGACGCTGACAGTAGATTAGGGTTCTTAGAACTGTCCTGTATCTGTGTTAACGCTGACAGTAGATTAGGGTTCTTAGAACTGTCCTGTATCTGTGTTGACGCTGACAGTAGATTAGGGTTCTTAGAACTGTCCTGTATCTGTGTTGACGCTGACAGTAGATTAGGGTTCTTAGAACTGTCCTGTATCTGTGTTGACGCTGACAGTAGATTAGGGTTCTTAGAACTGTCCTGTATCTGTGTTGACGCTGACAGTAGATTAGGGTTCTTAGAACTGTCCTGTATCTGTGTTAACGCTGACAGTAGATTAGGGTTCTTAGAACTGTCCTGTATCTGTGTTAACGCTGACAGTAGATTAGGGTTCTTAGAACTGTCCTGTATCTGTGTTAACGCTGACAGTAGATTAGGGTTCTTAGAACTGTCCTGTATCTGTGTTAACGCTGACAGTAGATTAGGGTTCTTAGAACTGTCCTGTATCTGTGTTAACGCTGACAGTAGATTAGGGTTCTTAGAACTGTCCTGTATCTGTGTTGACGCTGACAGTAGATTAGGGTTCTTAGAACTGTCCTGTATCTGTGTTGACGCTGACAGTAGATTAGGGTTCTTAGAACTGTCCTGTATCTGTGTTAACGCTGACAGTAGATTAGGGTTCTTAGAACTGTCCTGTATCTGTGTTGACGCTGACAGTAGATTAGGGTTCTTAGAACTGTCCTGTATCTGTGTTAACGCTGACAGTAGATTAGGGTTCTTAGAACTGTCCTGTATCTGTGTTAACGCTGACAGTAGATTAGGGTTCTTAGAACTGTCCTGTATCTGTGTTAACGCTGACAGTAGATTAGGGTTCTTAGAACTGTCCTGTATCTGTGTTAACGCTGACAGTAGATTAGGGTTCTTAGAACTGTCCTGTATCTGTGTTAACGCTGACAGTAGATTAGGGTTCTTAGAACTGTCCTGTATCTGTGTTGACGCTGACAGTAGATTAGGGTTCTTAGAACTGTCCTGTATCTGTGTTAACGCTGACAGTAGATTAGGGTTCTTAGAACTGTCCTGTATCTGTGTTGACGCTGACAGTAGATTAGGGTTCTTAGAACTGTCCTGTATCTGTGTTAACGCTGACAGTAGATTAGGGTTCTTAGAACTGTCCTGTATCTGTGTTAACGCTGACAGTAGATTAGGGTTCTTAGAACTGTCCTGTATCTGTGTTGACGCTGACAGTAGATTAGGGTTCTTAGAACTGTCCTGTATCTGTGTTGACGCTGACAGTAGATTAGGGTTCTTAGAACTGTCCTGTATCGGTGTTGACGCTGACAGTAGATTAGGGTTCTTAGAACTGTCCTGTATCGGTGTTGACGCTGACAGTAGATTAGGGTTCTTAGAACTGTCCTGTATCGGTGTTGACGCTGACAGTAGATTAGGGTTCTTAGAACTGTCCTGTATCTGTGTTAACGCTGACAGTAGATTAGGGTTCTTAGAACTGTCCTGTATCTGTGTTAACGCTGACAGTAGATTAGGGTTCTTAGAACTGTCCTGTATCTGTGTTGACGCTGACAGTAGATTAGGGTTCTTAGAACTGTCCTGTATCTGTGTTGACGCTGACAGTAGATTAGGGTTCTTAGAACTGTCCTGTATCTGTGTTGACGCTGACAGTAGATTAGGGTTCTTAGAACTGTCCTGTATCTGTGTTGACGCTGACAGTAGATTAGGGTTCTTAGAACTGTCCTGTATCTGTGTTGACGCTGACAGTAGATTAGGGTTCTTAGAACTGTCCTGTATCTGTGTTGACGCTGACAGTAGATTAGGGTTCTTAGAACTGTCCTGTATCTGTGTTGACGCTGACAGTAGATTAGGGTTCTTAGAACTGTCCTGTATCTGTGTTAACGCTGACAGTAGATTAGGGTTCTTAGAACTGTCCTGTATCTGTGTTGACGCTGACAGTAGATTAGGGTTCTTAGAACTGTCCTGTATCTGTGTTGACGCTGACAGTAGATTAGGGTTCTTAGAACTGTCCTGTATCTGTGTTGACGCTGACAGTAGATTAGGGTTCTTAGAACTGTCCTGTATCTGTGTTGACGCTGACAGTAGATTAGGGTTCTTAGAACTGTCCTGTATCTGTGTTAACGCTGACAGTAGATTAGGGTTCTTAGAACTGTCCTGTATCTGTGTTGACGCTGACAGTAGATTAGGGTTCTTAGAACTGTCCTGTATCTGTGTTGACGCTGACAGTAGATTAGGGTTCTTAGAACTGTCCTGTATCTGTGTTGACGCTGACAGTAGATTAGGGTTCTTAGAACTGTCCTGTATCTGTGTTGACGCTGACAGTAGATTAGGGTTCTTAGAACTGTCCTGTATCTGTGTTGACGCTGACAGTAGATTAGGGTTCTTAGAACTGTCCTGTATCTGTGTTGACGCTGACAGTAGATTAGGGTTCTTAGAACTGTCCTGTATCTGTGTTGACGCTGACAGTAGATTAGGGTTCTTAGAACTGTCCTGTATCTGTGTTGACGCTGACAGTAGATTAGGGTTCTTAGAACTGTCCTGTATCTGTGTTGACGCTGACAGTAGATTAGGGTTCTTAGAACTGTCCTGTATCTGTGTTGACGCTGACAGTAGATTAGGGTTCTTAGAACTGTCCTGTATCTGTGTTGACGCTGACAGTAGATTAGGGTTCTTAGAACTGTCCTGTATCTGTGTTAACGCTGACAGTAGATTAGGGTTCTTAGAACTGTCCTGTATCTGTGTTGACGCTGACAGTAGATTAGGGTTCTTAGAACTGTCCTGTATCTGTGTTAACGCTGACAGTAGATTAGGGTTCTTAGAACTGTCCTGTATCTGTGTTGACGCTGACAGTAGATTAGGGTTCTTAGAACTGTCCTGTATCTGTGTTGACGCTGACAGTAGATTAGGGTTCTTAGAACTGTCCTGTATCTGTGTTAACGCTGACAGTAGATTAGGGTTCTTAGAACTGTCCTGTATCTGTGTTGACGCTGACAGTAGATTAGGGTTCTTAGAACTGTCCTGTATCTGTGTTAACGCTGACAGTAGATTAGGGTTCTTAGAACTGTCCTGTATCTGTGTTGACGCTGACAGTAGATTAGGGTTCTTAGAACTGTCCTGTATCTGTGTTAACGCTGACAGTAGATTAGGGTTCTTAGAACTGTCCTGTATCTGTGTTAACGCTGACAGTAGATTAGGGTTCTTAGAACTGTCCTGTATCTGTGTTGACGCTGACAGTAGATTAGGGTTCTTAGAACTGTCCTGTATCTGTGTTGACGCTGACAGTAGATTAGGGTTCTTAGAACTGTCCTGTATCTGTGTTAACGCTGACAGTAGATTAGGGTTCTTAGAACTGTCCTGTATCTGTGTTGACGCTGACAGTAGATTAGGGTTCTTAGAACTGTCCTGTATCTGTGTTGACGCTGACAGTAGATTAGGGTTCTTAGAACTGTCCTGTATCTGTGTTGACGCTGACAGTAGATTAGGGTTCTTAGAACTGTCCTGTATCTGTGTTAACGCTGACAGTAGATTAGGGTTCTTAGAACTGTCCTGTATCTGTGTTGACGCTGACAGTAGATTAGGGTTCTTAGAACTGTCCTGTATCTGTGTTGACGCTGACAGTAGATTAGGGTTCTTAGAACTGTCCTGTATCTGTGTTAACGCTGACAGTAGATTAGGGTTCTTAGAACTGTCCTGTATCTGTGTTAACGCTGACAGTAGATTAGGGTTCTTAGAACTGTCCTGTATCTGTGTTAACGCTGACAGTAGATTAGGGTTCTTAGAACTGTCCTGTATCTGTGTTGACGCTGACAGTAGATTAGGGTTCTTAGAACTGTCCTGTATCTGTGTTGACGCTGACAGTAGATTAGGGTTCTTAGAACTGTCCTGTATCTGTGTTAACGCTGACAGTAGATTAGGGTTCTTAGAACTGTCCTGTATCTGTGTTAACGCTGACAGTAGATTAGGGTTCTTAGAACTGTCCTGTATCTGTGTTGACGCTGACAGTAGATTAGGGTTCTTAGAACTGTCCTGTATCTGTGTTGACGCTGACAGTAGATTAGGGTTCTTAGAACTGTCCTGTATCTGTGTTGACGCTGACAGTAGATTAGGGTTCTTAGAACTGTCCTGTATCTGTGTTGACGCTGACAGTAGATTAGGGTTCTTAGAACTGTCCTGTATCTGTGTTAACGCTGACAGTAGATTAGGGTTCTTAGAACTGTCCTGTATCTGTGTTGACGCTGACAGTAGATTAGGGTTCTTAGAACTGTCCTGTATCTGTGTTGACGCTGACAGTAGATTAGGGTTCTTAGAACTGTCCTGTATCTGTGTTAACGCTGACAGTAGATTAGGGTTCTTAGAACTGTCCTGTATCTGTGTTAACGCTGACAGTAGATTAGGGTTCTTAGAACTGTCCTGTATCTGTGTTGACGCTGACAGTAGATTAGGGTTCTTAGAACTGTCCTGTATCTGTGTTAACGCTGACAGTAGATTAGGGTTCTTAGAACTGTCCTGTATCTGTGTTAACGCTGACAGTAGATTAGGGTTCTTAGAACTGTCCTGTATCTGTGTTGACGCTGACAGTAGATTAGGGTTCTTAGAACTGTCCTGTATCTGTGTTGACGCTGACAGTAGATTAGGGTTCTTAGAACTGTCCTGTATCTGTGTTAACGCTGACAGTAGATTAGGGTTCTTAGAACTGTCCTGTATCTGTGTTGACGCTGACAGTAGATTAGGGTTCTTAGAACTGTCCTGTATCTGTGTTAACGCTGACAGTAGATTAGGGTTCTTAGAACTGTCCTGTATCTGTGTTAACGCTGACAGTAGATTAGGGTTCTTAGAACTGTCCTGTATCTGTGTTGACGCTGACAGTAGATTAGGGTTCTTAGAACTGTCCTGTATCTGTGTTGACGCTGACAGTAGATTAGGGTTCTTAGAACTGTCCTGTATCTGTGTTGACGCTGACAGTAGATTAGGGTTCTTAGAACTGTCCTGTATCTGTGTTGACGCTGACAGTAGATTAGGGTTCTTAGAACTGTCCTGTATCTGTGTTGACGCTGACAGTAGATTAGGGTTCTTAGAACTGTCCTGTATCTGTGTTGACGCTGACAGTAGATTAGGGTTCTTAGAACTGTCCTGTATCTGTGTTGACGCTGACAGTAGATTAGGGTTCTTAGAACTGTCCTGTATCTGTGTTGACGCTGACAGTAGATTAGGGTTCTTAGAACTGTCCTGTATCTGTGTTGACGCTGACAGTAGATTAGGGTTCTTAGAACTGTCCTGTATCTGTGTTGACGCTGACAGTAGATTAGGGTTCTTAGAACTGTCCTGTATCTGTGTTGACGCTGACAGTAGATTAGGGTTCTTAGAACTGTCCTGTATCTGTGTTAACGCTGACAGTAGATTAGGGTTCTTAGAACTGTCCTGTATCTGTGTTAACGCTGACAGTAGATTAGGGTTCTTAGAACTGTCCTGTATCTGTGTTAACGCTGACAGTAGATTAGGGTTCTTAGAACTGTCCTGTATCTGTGTTAACGCTGACAGTAGATTAGGGTTCTTAGAACTGTCCTGTATCTGTGTTGACGCTGACAGTAGATTAGGGTTCTTAGAACTGTCCTGTATCTGTGTTAACGCTGACAGTAGATTAGGGTTCTTAGAACTGTCCTGTATCTGTGTTAACGCTGACAGTAGATTAGGGTTCTTAGAACTGTCCTGTATCTGTGTTGACGCTGACAGTAGATTAGGGTTCTTAGAACTGTCCTGTATCTGTGTTGACGCTGACAGTAGATTAGGGTTCTTAGAACTGTCCTGTATCTGTGTTGACGCTGACAGTAGATTAGGGTTCTTAGAACTGTCCTGTATCTGTGTTAACGCTGACAGTAGATTAGGGTTCTTAGAACTGTCCTGTATCTGTGTTAACGCTGACAGTAGATTAGGGTTCTTAGAACTGTCCTGTATCTGTGTTAACGCTGACAGTAGATTAGGGTTCTTAGAACTGTCCTGTATCTGTGTTGACGCTGACAGTAGATTAGGGTTCTTAGAACTGTCCTGTATCTGTGTTAACGCTGACAGTAGATTAGGGTTCTTAGAACTGTCCTGTATCTGTGTTAACGCTGACAGTAGATTAGGGTTCTTAGAACTGTCCTGTATCTGTGTTAACGCTGACAGTAGATTAGGGTTCTTAGAACTGTCCTGTATCTGTGTTAACGCTGACAGTAGATTAGGGTTCTTAGAACTGTCCTGTATCTGTGTTGACGCTGACAGTAGATTAGGGTTCTTAGAACTGTCCTGTATCTGTGTTGACGCTGACAGTAGATTAGGGTTCTTAGAACTGTCCTGTATCTGTGTTAACGCTGACAGTAGATTAGGGTTCTTAGAACTGTCCTGTATCTGTGTTAACGCTGACAGTAGATTAGGGTTCTTAGAACTGTCCTGTATCTGTGTTAACGCTGACAGTAGATTAGGGTTCTTAGAACTGTCCTGTATCTGTGTTGACGCTGACAGTAGATTAGGGTTCTTAGAACTGTCCTGTATCTGTGTTAACGCTGACAGTAGATTAGGGTTCTTAGAACTGTCCTGTATCTGTGTTGACGCTGACAGTAGATTAGGGTTCTTAGAACTGTCCTGTATCTGTGTTGACGCTGACAGTAGATTAGGGTTCTTAGAACTGTCCTGTATCTGTGTTAACGCTGACAGTAGATTAGGGTTCTTAGAACTGTCCTGTATCTGTGTTGACGCTGACAGTAGATTAGGGTTCTTAGAACTGTCCTGTATCTGTGTTGACGCTGACAGTAGATTAGGGTTCTTAGAACTGTCCTGTATCTGTGTTAACGCTGACAGTAGATTAGGGTTCTTAGAACTGTCCTGTATCTGTGTTAACGCTGACAGTAGATTAGGGTTCTTAGAACTGTCCTGTATCTGTGTTAACGCTGACAGTAGATTAGGGTTCTTAGAACTGTCCTGTATCTGTGTTAACGCTGACAGTAGATTAGGGTTCTTAGAACTGTCCTGTATCTGTGTTGACGCTGACAGTAGATTAGGGTTCTTAGAACTGTCCTGTATCTGTGTTGACGCTGACAGTAGATTAGGGTTCTTAGAACTGTCCTGTATCTGTGTTAACGCTGACAGTAGATTAGGGTTCTTAGAACTGTCCTGTATCTGTGTTAACGCTGACAGTAGATTAGGGTTCTTAGAACTGTCCTGTATCTGTGTTAACGCTGACAGTAGATTAGGGTTCTTAGAACTGTCCTGTATCTGTGTTAACGCTGACAGTAGATTAGGGTTCTTAGAACTGTCCTGTATCTGTGTTGACGCTGACAGTAGATTAGGGTTCTTAGAACTGTCCTGTATCTGTGTTAACGCTGACAGTAGATTAGGGTTCTTAGAACTGTCCTGTATCTGTGTTAACGCTGACAGTAGATTAGGGTTCTTAGAACTGTCCTGTATCTGTGTTAACGCTGACAGTAGATTAGGGTTCTTAGAACTGTCCTGTATCTGTGTTAACGCTGACAGTAGATTAGGGTTCTTAGAACTGTCCTGTATCTGTGTTAACGCTGACAGTAGATTAGGGTTCTTAGAACTGTCCTGTATCTGTGTTAACGCTGACAGTAGATTAGGGTTCTTAGAACTGTCCTGTATCTGTGTTAACGCTGACAGTAGATTAGGGTTCTTAGAACTGTCCTGTATCTGTGTTAACGCTGACAGTAGATTAGGGTTCTTAGAACTGTCCTGTATCTGTGTTAACGCTGACAGTAGATTAGGGTTCTTAGAACTGTCCTGTATCTGTGTTGACGCTGACAGTAGATTAGGGTTCTTAGAACTGTCCTGTATCTGTGTTAACGCTGACAGTAGATTAGGGTTCTTAGAACTGTCCTGTATCTGTGTTGACGCTGACAGTAGATTAGGGTTCTTAGAACTGTCCTGTATCTGTGTTAACGCTGACAGTAGATTAGGGTTCTTAGAACTGTCCTGTATCTGTGTTAACGCTGACAGTAGATTAGGGTTCTTAGAACTGTCCTGTATCTGTGTTAACGCTGACAGTAGATTAGGGTTCTTAGAACTGTCCTGTATCTGTGTTAACGCTGACAGTAGATTAGGGTTCTTAGAACTGTCCTGTATCTGTGTTAACGCTGACAGTAGATTAGGGTTCTTAGAACTGTCCTGTATCTGTGTTGACGCTGACAGTAGATTAGGGTTCTTAG